>NW_026652296.1:2706779-2894663 GCF_009828535.3 Hylobates moloch
GTCCAGCACCAGCCCAGGTTCAGCCCTGGCCGTGCACCCCTCCTGCTGGGCACCCTACGTCCAGGCCTCTGGTGGGGCCGGCCCTGCCCCATAGCACCATGCTTCCCATGGCACGAGTGGCTCCTCCTTCACTCCTGGGTCAACACTGCCTGTGTATTCTCAAAGGACAGTTATAGTCGCACATTGAGAAGCAAGATTTACTTCCTAATTAAAAGAGAGCTTTCTGAACAGCAAATCAATCAATCATAGCCATGCACAAACACTCAGACAACAGTTGCTTACACTTGTGTTTAATTTCTCAGGGGGAGCAAGCAGCTCTCTCTGGGTGCCTGGGATTCCAGGTCTGTGGCTTACCCAAGAGCCCTCATTTGAATTTCTTCTAATCAGAATCATTACCCACCCATGAAGAACACAGCTTATTAACCACACGATCATCGTCTAAAACTAAAGCCCTGTCAGGTCACCTCATAGTCATGCAATTAGGCTCAGCAAGCGTAAAATCCAGAATTGTTTTGGGACCCATTTTTAAAGTTTAAACGAATGGCCCCAGAAAGATATTAAATACTATTTTTTTCAGTGGGTATGAGAGAAGTTTAATTTATTTTGTGTTATTTTGAAGGAGCACCCAGCTTTCTCTTGAGCCCTGGCAATGGCCAGATTTAAACATGAGTAGGTGCTGAAATAAATGTAGTTCACTTAATTGAAAAGCCTGCTGACGGCCTAACTCTGTGGGCGGTAGCATCATGTTCATTAACAACAACAACAAGAGCAGCAGCAATAAAAGTAGCACCAGCCAGTCTTTGTTGAACCTCTTGGCCACGCCAGATGTTTCAGCAGGTACTTTATCACCAGCGTCTCATTTGATCTTCGCCCTGTTTCTGAAGAATCTCTTGCTTTGTTGCAAGAGATGAAACGAACATTGTGTCTGCACATCTGCTCTCTGCCAAGCCCTTTCCCCACGCATCCTTCCGTCACCGCCATGAGTCCCCATGTCACAGCTGGGGAAGGCAGAAGTCTGAGAAGTCCAACCACCTGCCCGAGGCCACACCCCTGGAGTGGAGAGTGTAGGGATTTGAACGCAGACCAGCCCGTCTCCTGAGTCTCCTCCTCCCACCCGTTCTGCTGCCTCTGCTTTTCCGCTGATTCAAGAGAAGGCATTTCCAGCCCTTGATGGGCCTCTACAAATAATTTTTAGGTGATAACTTGGGACTAGTGATTGTGGATTATTTTTCTGGCTCTGTCCCCAAACTAAAAATGACAAATGTCACCTGGAAGGCTGATCCAGCTTCTGTAATTTTTTGAAACTTAGATAATTTTTACTGACACCTATGAGTAAAAATCGGGTCCTCATATATTGGTGGATCATGGTCTTCTCAATCCCTTGTCCTGGGAACATCTCCATTGAGCATCTCATGCTATTGCAGGTGGCTTCATCAGAGAGAGTGAGATGGTGAGAGAGAGAGAGAGTGGTGGAGAGAGAGAGAGAGAAGGAAAAGGAGAGAGAGAGAGAAAGAGACAGAAAGAGAGGAGCAAGCTGGCAAGATGAAAGTCAGTCTTTTGTAACCTAATCTGGGAAGTGACAACCTATCACTTTTGACATATTCTATTCATAGAAAGGAATCACTACATCCCACCCACCCTCAAGGGGCAAGGACTACCCAAGGGTGTGAATATCAGGAGGTGAGGATCCTGGGGCCATCTCAGAGGCTGCCTGCCACATTGGCCAAAGTGAATTGAAGCGATCTGATAAATATAACCACACACGAGGTCGTGAAAACTTCATTTTCAGGTTCTATAGCGGGCTTGTTTTGTTAACTGTCTTTACCATGCGGCTTCCATTCCCCCTACTTTTGGAAACCACCTTCAGGTTTCCATCTGGGGAGATGTCTTCCTCCGGTTTGACTTACGTGCCCTGTGTGCTGTGGCCTACTCCATCTCAGGGGTGGAGCCAAGGACTAAGCCAATCAGTGTACTTCATTTCTTGGGCCACACTGATGGGTTCAGGAAGGGGTATGTTACCCAGTCGGAGTCAATGAGACTTTTGTTGGGAATCCTGGGAAACAGCCTCTGGGTGTTCTTCCTGTTCTAATTGATGCTAAAAGCAAGAGAAGTGGGGAGCTGCTGCACCTTTGTGACCACGAGGCATGTGAAGTTCTGGTGGATGTTGCACTGCCTCCTACTGCAGAGTCACGATGCAGTGTGGGAAGGGGTTGGCTTGTTTGGCCCAAGAGAGATAAAGCCATGATTTACTCAGGAATGAGGATACGATATATTTCTGGCCAATGAGACCCTCTGGAGGAGTTGCAGGGATGAGTGGGAAGCCTTGCCCTCTTTCTATTGCCAGAGGTGAGCAAGAAAGCATGTGGCCTGGGCTGCTGACAGTGCCCATCCTACAGCCAGGAAGAAAGCCAGCCTTTGACAAGGCTGGCACTGGGAGTGGCATGGCTGAGAGAGGTGGTTAAAAGCATGCAAATCCTTGCTGAATTTAAGTTACTAGACTAGCCCTGGTGCTCTGTCTACCTAGGGACCGCCTGTCTGTGATCTAAGAAATAGGCTTATCATTTCAACAATGCTGAGCCATGTTACTTGCAGCTGAAAGCAGTCAGATAGACCAAACTGAAGGAAATTGGAGCAGAAAAACCCTGGGTCTTGGTGATACTGCTTGAATCCCTGATCAAGCTGTGCCTGAAACCAGACCTACTTTTGAGTTTTCCAGTTAAATGACTCAAAACATTCCTTTTGTACTTAGACTAGGGATTGAGTTTCTTCCTCTTACAACCAAGAGAGTCCTGATCCAAGTTCATAACTAAAGGCAGATCCAAAAGAACCAACCTTACAATATTTTCTGTTGATGGCAACATTTTATGTCCAAAATAAAATCTCTTATCAGTTTCAAATTCTAAAAAGCTCTAAAATGTAGAAATATTCTTATTAGTTTGACACCAAGATTCATTTGTTGGCAGAACCTGAACCAAACTCATATGTGGCTCCTTTGAGTCTTTATTTCATAGAGTATGAATATTCCTCAGTTTTGCTATAAAATATTAATGGATTTCATTTCAAGGGGCTGCCTCAGACCTTCCCAGAGGGGTTATATATAATATATAGCATATGCAGTTTCTAAAATACACAAAATTGTAAATTCCCCAACAATCTGGTCCCAGGCTTTGGGTACTGAAAACCCAGAGTCCATCATGGCAATGATACTCAGGTGTGGGTCGATGTGTAAGGGAAGAGTTGTGTTTTCCAGTAATTTTATTTTTTAGTTGATCATGTCATTTTCTTCTAACTCAAATTTAAGAGTTTCTAACTTGTCTTGGGCTGAAATGTGCTTGTGACAGAATCCATTCCGAGTCTCCAACCTAATTATGTTTTGCATCATTTCAGAGATGGTTCATTTTGACTGAGGCCCGTCTGGTGGTTCATTGCTGTGATGTATTTCAGCATCGTCGACGCAGGTTCACCAGCCTCATCTCGACCTGGGAAATGTTGTGGTATTTTACAGTGTGTGGTGACATTTATGGGACCATTTGGACATCCACAAAGAGGTTGATTTCCATAGATTAAATGTCAAATTTGAAGCCATCCAGGGTAATTGAATCCTTGAAGGTTGTCGACTTCGATTCTCAGCCGGGGCCGTTGACTGGACATTTGTGGTCTGTTACAAACTCATGAGTGCGGCCCAAATTGCTTAATGCCAAAAGGTCATTCTGTGAGTCCAGGGTGAGGGTGTCGGTAGGGAGGACCATGGCATTGGAGTTTGATACCTGCAGAAATGTTGCCTTGTTTTTATTTCTTTAAATGCAAGCACATATGTGGTTAGTTGGTGAATACATTACTGGGGACAGAAGGAAAAAAAAACCACCAACTAAGACTTCCTAGATGTCAGTTAGTTGAAAATATCTAACCATCTATGTATTGTCAAGAGCCAAAGGCCAAAAAAAAAAAAAAAAAAACTGCACTGTAATGTCTTAAGTAGGAATAGTTTTAAAGGGCATTAAACACATGTACATAAACTTGGAGTGAGCTTCATTTAAACTGAAGGGTAGCAAAAAAGCAACAAATAATTTGTGAGATATTGAAAGGTATTCACCTGCTGATTGTCCAGAGAACATGTGTGTCTTCAGACTTTGGATCTGAGTGTCTTGAATTTTTGTCCTCACAAGGAACTGGAGTTAAATGGATCCAACACGGGTACACCCACACCCATTTCCTCCACTTGTACGCTGTGGCCAGGAGGCATGGGCCAGCCTCAGAGGCCTTCCTTACTGGGATTTCTGGCTTTCTGCAGGTTCAGCTGTCCACACAGTGGCATGGCTTTCTCAGCTCCATTCTGATCATTTCCATCAGAAAGATCTGCTGATTAGTTTCCCTAAAAGTCTGGGCTGTTGGTCAACATACACCGGTTAGTGAAAACCAGGGCGAAAGTTAATTCACCCCTGAGTTTCAGTAAAAATGGCCATGTTGGTTTCCTGTCCAGGCTAGGGGTCAGGACAGGTCAAGGGAGCCCACCTTTTGGGCTAAATTTTTGCTGCCACCTGTTGTGGGCATGCAGATGACATGGATGATGAATCCTAGATTTGTTTTGTGATCAAGAATTAGAACTAACAACAACCTGCCATTGGAGGTTCATCCCCCACCAAGGTAGGTGCTGTCTCTGCTCTGGCAATGGGACGGAAATGCGGCTGAGACAGAGGTCAGTACAAAGCAATCCCGCTTTCTGGCCGCTGCTTGACTGTGGTGGAGATGTCTGATCACAAGAAGAGACAAATGTTCCTCCATGGGCAGATGCTTTGCCTGCAGCAATGACTTGGATGCCAAAACATTAGGATTTAATAGGGACAGGCTTGGCCAAGCATTCAATTGTTTAGTCTACATCAGGCTAAACCTCTGGGTGATTAGAAACATCTTCGGAGTTTGAGGGGCCATGTGATCTGTCTGTTATAGACTCAGCCCGGGTCAAGACCAGTGAAAGACACATGGTCAGAGAGGGATGTTTTCTGAGTAGGGGAGGAGAGGAGGAGGTAACATGTGTTCAAGGCTATCTTCATTTCCTGGGGCTGCTGTATCCAGTACCCCAAATGGGGTGGCATAAAGCAATATAAATGTGTTCTGTCACCGTCCCAGAGTCCAGAAGTCTGAAGTCAAGTCATCGGCAGGGCTATGCTCCCTCTGAAATCTATGGGGTAGAATCCTTCCTTGCCTCTTCCTAGTTGCTTGTGGTTTGCCTGCAAATGTTGGCATTCTGTGGCTGGTAGACACATCCCTCCCATTTCTGCCTCTGGTGTGGCATGGTGCCCTCTCCTGCACGTCTATGTCTCTACATGACTGTGTCCCCGCTGCGTGTCACTCTCTCCTCTTCTCATGAGGGCACCGATCGCACTGGATTAACAGTCCACCCTACTTCTATAAGACCTCATCTTCATCTAACTAATCACATCTGCAATGACCTTATATTTCCGGGTAAGTGCACCTCCACGGGTACTGGAAGCTAGGACTTCATATCTTTCTGGGGGTCACAATTCAACCAAATACCTTGCTCCCCCTTTTCTCAGAACCTAAATAGCCAGGATGTTTCTTGATGGCCCTGGCCCCTATGCCCAGCGATGTGTGTGGGCACCATGCTCAGAGGTAATGAGAAGGCTCCTTGAAGGGCTGTTCTCTTGGGTATCAGCTCTTCTGGGCTGGGCAGCCCATGCCAATCTAGGAGTTTCCCACTTGGGTTGGAGGAGTGGTGTGGGGAGACAGAGAACCATCTAGGTGGCTGGGAGAAGGCTTCTGCTATGTGGCTCTGTTCTCAGCACTGAGTAGTGGTGTCTGCAGCCAGACCCTTGGAAAGAGGAAGGCTGGTAGATTTTACAGAGAACAGAGTCCCTGAATAAGAGAAGCTCTTCTGCTGGGGCTTCTGAGATTTGGGAGCTCTGAGCCCAGAGCTTGCAGAGGAGGGCCCAGATTTGATAGGAATTCTGTCCCCTGGTATTTAGTGACCCTCAAATCATGGAGTCCTTTTAGGAACATGCCAGAGGGGTGGCAGCCAGTGTTCAGGGCTTAGAGGACTTAGGTTGTCAGAGGCCTTAGTGGAGGGATTCCTGGATTGGCTACAGCAGACCCACCCATGGCTGGACAGGAAGGTGAACAGGACATGTTTTGGTGGCTGGGCCTTGTCAATGGGTCTCACCCAATGGAAGTCCCCTCAGGCCCCAGTCAGCCAAATAAATGGAGGAATCCATCCCAGGAACAGTGAGGCCTGACCAACAAAGGGGAGGAAGGCCCGTGCTTCCATGGAGGGTGGGTAACTGAACACAGCCCCTCCTGCCCTGTCTATGCCGGGTCTGAAGAGCACGCCAACCCCCTACTCCTTGGAAATGAAACACAAACCAGCTCCCACGGGCTGCTGCAAACTCTGCTCTCCTACTTTTTGGGGTCCAGTTCATGAGGCCTGAGGGCATGCTGGCTTTTCCTTCTGGCCAGCTGGACACTCCATGCCCCCAGCCCCCATTTGTAGGAGTAGGAGAAGAGAGACAGCTAGACAGTGTTTAGAAAGAAAATGGTAACTGTGGTGTTGATGTACTCAGGGAAGGAAAATGACCCAGTTGGGCAGCCTGGAGCTTTCTGTGCTGGACTGGGGGTGGCTGGGACAGGTCAGCAGCAATGGTTTTTTTAGAGGGATTGGGAAACCCATTTTTCTCCTGTGAATCTACACCCAGTGGCAAATTTTGAACTCAGTTCTGCCTTTAAAGCTGTTAACTTATTGCAAATATCTTGAGCAAGGAGAGCCAAGGGATTCTCTAAGTGTATTATTCTTCCTGAAAAACAGGTCCAGGGATATCTGGATAGAGAACCACCTGATCAACAAGTTCATTATAAATAAGGATGGTGATAGGTGCAATGAAAAGCTACATTGAAGGACCTAGACAAATATTTTTAAAATTGAATCACTTATTATTTTTTTTAAAGCCCTGCATAGAAATTCCCAAGATATCAAAAACAAATGAGAGAAGCCTTATTCATTACATTAGCCAAGAATGGGTGTGGATGTGAACATTCTGGAAGGGAGACGTGGATGAGTTGAGAATGTCTAAGGCACACTTTGTGTTCTTTGCAACATCCCATGAGCAAGTATGCAGGGAACTGTGTCCTTGGGATTCAGGGGAGCTCTTCCTTTCCCTGGTATGGCCCCGGGTGCCTGGTGACCGACATGCAGCACCCCTGGGCAGAGCTCCATCTGGATTCAGTGCACGCCCTGCTTGGGCCAGCACAGCTCTCGCGCAAAAGCACCTTTGCAGCTTCTGATCTCATTGTCGAGCTCTAGGCACTTGTTCAGGCCTGGCACTGCAGATCTCCAGCCAATGAAGCCCTGGGTGGTCTGTGGGACTGGAGGGGACGGAAGGACCTGAAATGGAAATGCAGGGGATTTAGTGACCTTCGGCCACAGAGACACGAGGCACCCAGCATTGGCATGTGAGGCAGGGGTGGAAAAGACAGAAAGGGAAGCCAGCCTCCCTGATGTGTACTGAAAACAAGCACATTCCAATCAGCTGGACTCAGAGGCTCTCATCTTTCCTGGAAGTGAGGAACATCAGACATGTTTCTTTATCGTGTAATGCCTAACATATTTAATTCATGACTTCCAGCAAAATAATTTTTATTTGGTAAGAAAGCAAAGAGAAAAAAAGATGCAGAAATATCAAGTGCTACAGTTTTCACTGCCTTTTATAAAATATATGGCACTATTGTCAGATGCCATGGTGGCAGGTGTACATCACCCTGTTTTGATGAGAAGGCTCTACAAAATGCATCTGTATATACACACACACTCCAAACTGTGGAGATCACAGGAATGAAAAGCAGCTGAATTTACTTTTCAAAACCAAAAGGAAAATGGGCTTCTATCTGGAATGAAAAAACACAACTTCATTTGTCAATTCCTTGGACAGATTTGACATTTTTGGAAAATGAGGGTAAACGTTTAGGCAGGTTTTCCCCTTCCTTTGAAATAATCTGCTCTGCATAAGGGGATTTGAACAAAGGCAACAGTGCGGGACATTTGTTCTAGCAGAAGAACTGAGATAAAGAGGTTTAATATGCTTGGGGTTATGAGTTCACTTTTACTAATGGAACCTGACGGTGAGGCGGTGGCAGAAGGGGATGGTCCCGAGTGGGCTGGCTGCTGCTGGTGGACGAAACCCCTTAACATATGTTCTTGATGAACTCCTAAAATTAGTCTCCTGCAAGGCTACATGTAGGGCGGGTCATCAACGAATGCCAGAGGGGCCAAAGCTTCCTTGAACCAGCTACAAGAAGAATTGTTCAGAAGGGAAGCAGCTCTCAAAGCTGTTTGTCCAGCCAGGCCTTTGGGAGCACACAGACTAACTTCCAAGTCTTTATCTAACTTGTAAAAGAAATGCAGTTGAAATCCACTGTGACACATCATGTTTCACCCAGCAGAGGGGCAAAAAGATGAAAACACCACCATTAACAAGGGCATTATAGGAGCAAGGGCGATATGGCAATTATCTTTCTTTTCTTTTTTGAGATGGAGTCTTGCTCTGTCATCCAGGCTAGAGTGCAATGGTGCAATCTCAGTTCACTGAAACCTCTGCCTCCTGGGTTCAAGTGATTCTCTTGCCTCAGCTCCCGAGTGGCTGGGATTACAGGTAAGTGCCATCATGCCCAGCTAATTTTTGTATTTTTAGTAGAGACGGGGTTTCACCATGTTGGCCAGGCTGGTCTCGAACTCTTGACCTCAGTTGATCCACCTGCCTTGGCCTCCCAAAGTGTTGGGATTATAGGCATGAGCCACCATGCCCAGCCTGGCAATTATCTTTTGAAAGTGCTGATGCAAACACCCTTTGACCCAACAATCTACTCTGAGGCATTCATTCCAAAATATCCTGATAGCTACACACATACACACCCATGGTGGTGCAAGGGATGCCTTGCGGAGCTGTTTGTAATAGCAGACGATTGGAAATAAGCTGCATATCCACCCACGGAGGCTCATTCACTATGGCCCGTCCACACCGTGGTGTGCCTTGCAATGATTTAGAAGGATGAGATAAACTTCTAAGAGAAAAGAGGTGCACAAAACTATTTAAAGTATGGTACAAGCTGTGTAATAAGAAAATGAGGCCAGAGGCCCGTGGATGTCCTTGTCTATGAAAGAGTGCATGACAAGTGGGTGACAGTGGCTCCAGGGGTCAGAGGGAGGGAGGCATCTCATCAGATGCCCTTTTAGGTATCAAGGTTACCTATTAAAAATAAATACATTTTTAAAGGCTCTGGTCACCAATGAGAGGATGGGAAGGTGGAAGAAGAAAACCAGTTACCATTTTTTTTTTTTTTTTTTTGAGACGGAGTCTTGCTCTGTCGCCCAGGCTGGAGTGCAGTGGCGCGATCTCGGCTCACTGCAAGCTCCACCTCCCAGGTTCATGTCGTTCTCCTGCCTCAGCCTCCTGAGTAGCTGGGACTACAGGTGCCCGCCACCACGCCCGGCTAATTTTTTTATAGTTTTAGTAGAGATGGGGTTTCACCATGTTAGCCAGGATGGTCTCAATCTCCTGACCTTGTGATCCTCCTGTTTCGGCCTCCCAAAGTGCTGGGATTACAGGCGTGAGCCACTGCGTCTGGCCACCATTACCATTTCTTGGGCAAGAAAGGAAGTTTGGAGGGAAGCAGAGGCTGGGGACCTTTCTCACCTGAATCAAGGTTCTTGTCTGTACCCCTGCCACCCCACGGGCTCTGTCTGGTGAGTGTGGCTTTAAGAGCTGGCCCTTGCTCCTAGACAGGAGTGTCTCACAGGAGAAAACCATGTTTTGGTTTGTTCTGGTGCCTGGATGGTTCCTCCCTGTTTCCCATCCTCCAGGAGGGGCACCTCTCTGGTATCTAGGTGGGGGCGCTTTCTTTGGAAAGGGAATAACTGTGGTTGTGCAGAGCAGGCCCAGGGGCCCTGGTGGCAGAGGGAAAGTCCAGTCTCATGGGCAGGCAAGGGATCTGTGGGGACAGCGTGTGGGTGAGGGACATTACAGACACTAAGCAGATCCAATGCCACCGTATTCTTGGGATGGAGGCAGGTGGAGGCAGGGAGTTGGCAGAATTAAAGCCCAGCTCTGGAAAAATGTCCGACCTATATCCCAGTCTCTCTTCCTCTGTTTTCTGGCCAGCCCAGTGTTCTAGGCCACAGGAGAGCGAGCTCCTTAAATGTGTGCATTTCATCTGAACAATCACCTTTGTAGGCACTAATACCAAGAAAATTACGGACCCAGAGCAAATTGCTGCGTCTACAAGGGTGTTCCTTGCAGGGTTATTCTCCCAAATCTCATGCTGGATACAACCTCGATGGCCAGGGATAGGGGGATGGTTAAATAAATTATGACAGGTCCACACAGTGGAGAAAAACACAGCCATTAATATAATAGCGATTTAGAGTGCTTTTTTAAACTGCATGGAAAGATGTCCAGGGTATGTTGTAGGTGGAAAAATGAGATTACAAAGCAGCCTGTGTAATTTGATTTGTAAACATATACCTAAAAAGTATGTGTGTGTGTGTACAAGTGTGTATATACATATACATGAACATACATTTGAGGAATATTTGAGGGTAACATTTAAAAGCAGGGCTCTGGAATCAGACACACTTGCTGTGTGGCCAGAGAAAGGAATTCAGCTTTTTTTAGCTTCAGCTTTCCCATCTGCAAAATCGGTTTGAGGATGATAATATCTGGGGCTGCAGTGGAATAAGATGAGACACCCCATGTAAAGCAGTCAGCACGGTGAGCGGCTAAGAGATAATAATAAGAGCTTGAGCTGGTGGGGTGGTTACTCTTACAGGTCAAGGGATGTGTAGGAAAACCTCTGGAAGGAACTCCCTCAAAATGTTAATCATGGGTAAGAGTCTATATGCGGGTTTTAATTATCTTATATTTTGCTATATTTCTAAATAATTTTTAGCAGTGACTCGATATTGCTTTATATTTGGAGGAAAAACTGTCAACATAACTCAGTGGAGCTCATTCATTCATTCATTCGTTGGGGCTCACAGATGCATACCACCCAAATGCTCACTGCGTGCCAGCTACCCCATCAGACCACAAGCATGCCAGGCAAAGGGCTGCAGCTGAACTCCCCCTGCCCTGCGGCCTTCATCTTGGGTTTTCACCTGCTCTCCCCTTCCGCACGCAGAACCACCTTCTCCATAGCTCGGCAGAGGGCAGAACTCCCGGCCAAAATGACAGACCCATGAGACATATGGAGCTCAACAGTTTCTAGAGGGATCTGAGCCGTGTCCGCTGCGGTGTAGGCTTCAGGTGAGAGCATCGTCTAAGGCCTCTCTTCTCTGGGTTTGGCCCGGTCACTCCTGTCCCTCTCCCCACAATCTTTTCTCCACTTAGCAACCAGAGCCATCTTTCCAATAGGCAGGTCTCGCCTTTCCACGTCCCTACTTACAACCCTCCAGCGGCTTCTGCTCTAAATCGGGCTCCAATTGCAACTCCTTCTTCTAGCCTGCCCACTTCTCCACTCACATCCCTTCTCCACCCGCACCTTCTCCTCCTGCCCCCACCCTCCACCCAAGCTCCCGCCACATCGCCTTGCCTTGCTGTTCCTGAAACATAGCAGCCTGTCTTCTGCCTCAGGGCTTTTGTACATGCTGTTCCCTGTGCCTAGAATACTTTTCCTAGGGCTGGTGCCTGGTCATCCTTCAGTCCTCAGCTCAAAGGGCACCTTCCCTGACCACCCTGCCCTCTCTTATCCTGTGACACACCACCAGCCTGTTTCCTCCATGGTGCTAGCACAGCGTATCCAAATGGTTTTGATTTTCTTGGTTAACGTTGGTTCTCTGGACCCAGACATGTGGGCTGGGGTCTTGTCTTCTTGTTCATTACTGTTTTCCCAACCAAGCTGTGGCACCTTAGTAATAGCTGACTGTCATCGGCACTCTCTAAACATGCTGGGCAGCCCGCTGAACCCTGATGGCACTCCCTGAAGTAGGTGCTTCATTAACCCCCATTGTATAAGAGAGGCAGGGGAGACACAGAGAGGTCAAGCCACTTGCACAAGACCACACAGAAGGTGAGGCGCCTCTAAGCACAGGGATCTGGTGGTTTGATTCCAGAGTCCCTGCCTGGGTCTGCCCTGCCTTCCTGCCCACATCCTGGAAATGTTTGCTGAAAGAACGCATGAAGACCCCATTTTCCTGCCTTCTCTCTGCTTCTGCAGAGCAGGAGGTCATGGCGCTCGCACGTGTAGACTTTAGCCTGGCATGTTTCCCATGCTGGGTTTGGGAAGGGCGTGGACCTGGACTCTGCACCTGGCACCGCTGTGCTCTTACCTTCAGTGCTGGCTTTGCACATCTGGAGCCATCAGTTTCCATTGGGGCTTATTTCTTACTTAGGAAAATGAGTATTTAAAAACAAAGTTTCGAACCTTGATGTACTTCTCTACTGGGGTCACCGGCCGGATGCGGAAACGCTCAGGAAGCTCGATTTTGGGCTTTGGGGTGGGGAGGTCTTCTTCACACTTGATCAACTGAAACAGAATCCCCAGAGATGGGAAGCCTCGGGGTGAAGCTGGGGCAAGTGTCCTCCCCATTGCTTCCCCTAGAAGGCACATTTTATAGACACAGAAGTGGGGCATGGAAATGGTGTCTTAGTTACACCGTTAGGAAAGTAGGGTGGGGACCTCAACGCAGCCTGCTGCACCCAAAGCCGAGACACATCTCCATCCCTTCCTGCTGCTCACCACAGCCTCCTAATTTACATCCCCTGTGGGGGAATTTGAGAAAATGTTACCAGTTATGGACTCAAATTTTAAAATGCCAAAAAGGGTTGAGTGTGGTGGCTCATGCCTGTAATCCCAACACTTTGGGATGCCGAGGTGGAAGGATTGCTTGAGCTCAGGAGTTCAAGACCAGCCTCGGCAACTTAGCAAGACCCCATCTCTACAAAAAATACAAAAATTAGCTGGGCGTGGTGGCGGGTGCCTGTGGTCCCAGCTACTTGGGAGCCAAGGTGACAGGATGGCTTGAGCCTGGACGTGGATGCTGCAGTGAGCTGAGATCTTGCCACTGCACTCCAGCCTGGGTGACAGATCCAGACCCTGTCTCAAACAACAACAAACAAACTAACAAAAAATGCCAAAAAGTTTTCAGGACCAAACTTTAAAATATTAGAGGAGAGCCTCCACTCCCCTTTTTAATTTCTCAAGCAATATCAAGCTTTTTGAAAACCCAATTTAATTACATATAAAGAATATTAATATAGACTCTTTATGCATATTATATTACTAAGAACTCATTCTATGCATAAAATTTCAAATTGTGGAACTCTCTAAGAATTAAAAACACCCTCATTAAGAACAGCATAATTTCAAAGCTAGTAGAGTGGGATGAATTACAAATGGGGTTTACACTGCTGTGAATCATGGATACTTTGACTGATGTGGTGTTTTAATTAATTCTGCATCTCTTGTGTTCTGTCCTGAAGTTTGAGAGGTTGCAGATTGGTGGCCACCACCCCACCACAACCCACATAAGCATTTCATTCTAGACTGAGAAAATTTCAGGTAAACATCTGGCTTTCTCGACTCCCTTGAGTGATGGGAATATGCACTTGGCTTTCCCATATGGTTGCACTTGGCTGGGCTCATGCTGGCTGCCTCTTTGGACAGGACCAGTGGCCTCTTTACCTGAGTCCCCACCCCTTCTGATTAATTATGCTTGGCCCTGTCTCCTGTTTCTATCACCTAGCTGGTCCCTGTAGACTTCTGGACTTGCGATCTTTAGGGAATACCGACAGCATTTTCCCAAGAATCCCTCATATGTCACTTGGCCTCTAGGCCAGGCGAGGTGTCCATGGCCTTCTTGTATCTGCACCTCACAGTCGCTCAGTTAGGCAGGTGAGGACTCTCATCCCACTTTACAGATGGGAAGTCTGAGATCAGGTGGCTGTGACATCAGACCCACTTGCTTCTCACCTGAGTGTGGTCCTTATCGGTTGTGTGACTTTGCAGGTCTTAGAGCTCAATTTCCTAATTTGTAAATGGGCATAAAACAGCACCTATCTCTGCACCGGGGTTCTTGTCCAGATTTGATCAGCTGGTTCTGCCGAAGCACCTAGAACACGCCTGGCATGTGGTCAGTGCCTAGGAATCTGTGAAAGGCGGGAAGCTTCTGGTTTAGGAGTTAGTGATCTTTGCCTACAACATGCTCTTTAATTTTATTCTTGCAAATTATAGACTTTGTAATCATTCATGCTTTGAAATGATTGATTCTATAACCTCGGAGCTCACACAATTTATATTTACCTCCTCAAAAGGGGTTGTTAAAAACCCCCAGCTCTGGGGCCAGTTTTGCCGTGCTTCCGATTCAGCCTTCAGACGGTATTTCCTGAAAAAGAAAGTTCCTGAGTGCTGGGCAACATGGAAAAAGGTTCAAGAGGTCTGTGGGGGACGTTTCCATTCTCCACGAACATTGACTGGGTAGTGGTTCTGCACCAGGGACGGAGTGAGGAGCCAGAGAGCGTGAGCACCTCCGACACTGAGCACCTCCCACCAGCAAGGGAGACACACGGCTAACCAAAGAGAGATGCTGGTTGGCTGGGAGGGTATGCTGGGTAAGGGCCAGTCCGGGGGCCGATTCTGCCTGAGGAGACTTCTAGGTACCAGACCTCTTATTTTGGAGGCCCTTATGACTCAAAATTTGAGGAGGTGCAAAAGTAGAGGAGGCCCTCACTCCCTGCTTCCTGCAAGTGCAGAGACAGCATCTGCATAACCTTGACATGGAGCATTTCCTAACTATTGCAGCCCAAGTGCCTCACTTGCCCCACCCTAATCTGGCCTTGCTTTTGCTCCATGTTAATATCGTTTATATCTAACTACCCACGAGCTGAGTGGCATTGCAGTAGATGAGCCCACGTGCCACATTTTGCAAACATGGAATTAAACATTCAGTCATTTTGAGTTTTCTAGTTTCTTATATTTTGGAATCAATATCAGCATATCCCCACCCCACATTTCTGGAGGCCCTGGTCAACTCTTTGCCCTGGGCAGTGAGCATCTAAGGCAGAGGCTACTTCAATCAAGATGTAACATAAGCCACAAACATGAGCTGCATACACAATTTTAAATGTTCTAGTAACTACATTGAAAAGAACATAAGAATAAACAGGTGACGGTCTTTTTTTTTTTTTTTTTTTTGATGGAGTTTCGCCTTTTTTTGCCCAGGATGGAGTGCAATGGCACCATCTAGGTTCACTGCAACCTCCGCCTCCTAGGTTCAAGCAAATCTCCTGCCTCAGCCTCCTAAGTAGCTGGGATTACAGGTGTGAGCCACCACACCTGGCTGACAGTCATTTAAATCATCTTTTTATAAAATAAATCTTTGTAATTTGTTGTGCAGTTTACACTTACGGCTTAACCCAATTTGGACCAGTTACAATTTAAGTGTTCAGTAGCCACAGGCCCTGTTCAAAGAGGAGGGGTCATTTAGATTTGGGTCTTGAAGGATGAGCAGAAGTTTGTCTGGTGAAGAAGAGAGGAAGGGGCATTTCAGACAGAGGGAACAGATCCTGCTGTGGTAGCATCTCCTATCGGGACGCTTGGATAAAGATTTTGTAAAAAGTAGTTGTGCATTTTATGCCAAATGATAAAGGTTTTCTATTTATGAGAGTGATATAAAGTTTTCCATAAAATAAATTCATCAGGTGAAAACAATTTAAAGGCACATATGAAGTGACTAATATAGGTTTTACAAGGAAATGGTAAAAATTATAGAGAGGGTAAATAGGATAACTGAAGTTTAGAAGGTAAACAAGTATGTTTTATTGTTACTACAAGTTAGTCATTTGCATCTAAATCAGTAACTTCCCATATGAGTTAAACCTTCAAAGAGATGCAATAATACGTAGCAGATAGCATGCCAATTAAAATATCCATGACAAATGTCTGCTAGACAGATATCTTTTAGAAAATGGATCTATCTTTAAAGTTAAAATATATTACTGAAAAACCCAGGAAAATCAAGGGATTTTCATGTATTTCATTCAAATTTAACAAATATTAGCATTTTGCTTTCTTTTTTTAAAAAAAAATTTGGCCAGGCGCGGTGACTCAACGCCTGTAATCTCAGCACTTTGGGAGGCTGAGGCGGGTGGATCACGACGTCAGGAGTTCAAGACATGCCTGGCCAAGATGGTGAAAGCCCGTCTCTACTAAAAATACAAAAAAAATTAGCCGGGCGTGGTGGCGGGCGCCTGTAATCCCAGCTCCTCGGGAAGCTGAGGCAGAAAATTGCTTGAACCCAGGAGGCAGAGGTTGCAGCGAGCCAAGATCGTGCTACTGCACTCCAGCCTGGACGACAGAGCAAGACTCCATCTCAAAAAAAAAAAAAAAAAAAATCATCAGTCTTAAAAACATGAACAGGTTCTGGTTGGATTCTGAGGTCTGAAGAAAAAAAAAAAGAAAACAGAAAACATGAACACGTTAGTTGGATTTCAACAAGCAAATCTCTGCTGATTGTTGAAAGCCAATCTCTCACATCGTGTTGGGCCCAACAGGAGAGGGAGAAGGAGAGGGAGAAAGGCCCTCCTGTCGCTCTCATGTCCCTAAGATTGACCCCTTTCCTCAAGGCCCCTGACCATCCTCAGCGCACGCCCCTCGGCCCCTCGAAGTTAGTGGTCGACCACCTCCTGGACTTGGTGGGGAAACTGACACCCCAGATGTGGACACTTCTGGTGAGAGCAGGAGCCCACCGCGTTACCGGATCCCAGGCGTTACCAGATCTCATCCTGAGCCACAAGGTTCATGCGTTCAGCCGCCGCGGTGCTGAGCGGTTTCTGCGCCATGAGGCCTGGGGGCTCCGTGCGCCCCGCAAGCTCTGGCCCTGGGCTCAGCGTCTCGCGTCTCCAGGGAGACCGGTTGCCAGGCAACGCAGGACTCTGAGGCGGAGACGGCGCTGCACCTGGCGAGGGTGGGGTCGCTGTGCTTTCGCCGCGTCGCTTGGGTCCGGGCTTGCTGCCACCCTTTGCTCACGTCTGGGCCCTTCGTCCACCTCTAGGCCCATTTGCTCATCTGCGGAAAACCTTGGGGAAACCTCCAGACCTAACACCCTAGACTTCTTTGAAAATTTAAATCCGCAGTGGAAGTATGCACACCTACAAGTGGACAGACTCTCAAGTGTACAGAGCTTAATTGAGTATGTCAAAGAGAAGGCTCTCCTGTAACCACCACCTGGAGATTAGAAAACAAAGCATTGCCGGCCTCCCCCAGCGGCTCCCAGGGTCACCGTCCTCCCTGGCTCTCATTGACTCCCTCTGCAAAGATTAGCTTTGCCATGATTTGAACTTTGTGTGCGTGGAACCATCCAGATGTTCTCCTTTATGCCTGGCTGCCTTTGCCCAGTGTCATGATTGAGAGAGCATCCCCATTGCTGTGACTGGCCCTAGTGTCCATTTCTGCTCCTGAACGGTATTTGCTGATGGGTGTTGCACTGAGTTTTTGGCCACCACAAAAGTGCTGCTATAAATATTACTGCACATGTCTTTGGAGAAAATATGTGTTTTGGTTGGCGTCCACTCTTTGTAACAATCCCTAAATGAAATTCACAGATAATGTTACCTCTGGACCCCACCACCCCACACTCTTTCCCTGCCTATAAGCAGTAATCACTCTGTCGCTGGGGTGCTCAGCCAGTGTTTGTTGATTGACTCATTGACCCAATAGGTTTCCACCATACCCCCACTGTTGTGGACCCAGAGCTGGAAAATGGCTCTGGGACAACAGCAAGGGGATCATCTACACGAGGTAGGGGGACATTTTTCTGGCTGAGCAGCCATGAGATGAGCAGGTGTCCAGAGCCTGCCTCGGGGTACTGAGAGAGGAGGAAGCATGACTCAGTTGAGCTACAGGTCACCTCCTAGATAGTTACCAGGGCACTGGTCTGGGAGGATGCCAGTGTGTGTATCCACCAGTTAGGTATCTGAGGCTCTCCCTGGTCCGTCTCCATGGCCTCTTCCCTTATCAACAGATTTGTACTTATGTGCGGAGAGTGGGGCTCAGCTGGTGTGTTTTCCCTTCATAGCACATGGTGCTTTTCTTGGCTGTTGGAAATGCCTGGCCCACGCCCAGTATTGGGGTGGTCCCAACTGTCCCTCAGCTGGATTAGTGAGTGGGCAAGCAGAGGCTGGCATTGGAGCTGAACTGATTAATTAATGAATATATAACATCCCAGGTCCACGGCTGGGCCAACTGCAAGCTAGTGGGCTAGCAAGAGGTGGACAGACCTCTCGGCAGGAAGCTGGGGTTTTCTTCCTGGACTGTTTTCCAAGGTCACCATTCCTACAACAGAGGGGAAGATATTCTGGGAGGAAATAAGTGGATGGCTAGGAATAAAGATCCATTATGTAGTAAGAACAAATTCCGCTTTCCTCGCTGGGAGGTTTTGAGACATTTCTATTAAGATGATTAATTAAGACTAAATTCATTAACAGTGCCAGGCATCGAGGGTTCCTTCATCCTATGGATGTGTGTTGAGAGCTTTTGATGTGTCTGGTGCCAGGAGGGAGTCAGACCTGCAAGCTCTCTGCTTCCCTGGAGCTGGCACATCAAGTGGGAAGACAGATAATGAAGCCAGGAAACAAATGCACGTGTGACCTGGTGCCAGGGAGAGAGGCATGATGCGCTAGGAAGAGAGTCACACCAGGGCATGAGGCCAGTGGGGGCAGGGACAGGCCAGGGGCTGCAGGGCTGTGTTAAACAGGCGGTCAGGGCAGGTCTCTCTGAGGAGGAGACATGTGGGTGCAGATCTGGTGTGGAAGATCAGAAGAATTTCCCACGGAGCGGGTGGTGCGGGGTATAGTTCCTGAGGCAGGACCAGCATGGGGTGTTTGAAGAATGCAAAGGGGGCTGGTGCAGCTGGAGGGTTCCATGGAAATGAAATGGGTGCAGAAATGGAGAAGCAGGCACTCTGCGTTCCCCAGGAGTTCAATCTAGCAGGTAAGCAGATGTGAATGCAACTAAATGATCACGCAGCCTTATATACGAAATGACATAGGGTATATGTGATTCAGAGCCAGCCCCAGATGAGATGGAAGAGGACAGAGGAGGTGATGAGTGAGTTGGGTTTTCAGGGATGAATAAGAGTTTGCTAGTCTTCTCCATTCTCCTTAGCAATATCTGCCCAGGGTAGCCTGGGTCCAGGACTAGAAATGGGTAAAGTACCAGATAAATGTCCGGGTTTTGGGATCCGACGTAGCTCAGGTCTCGGGTTTGCTGTGTGCCATCTCAGTGACCTTGTGCACATTGCTTAACAACCCTGAGCCCCCATTTCCTCATCTGGAAAAGGGGATCGTGACTACACCTCCCAACTGTAGGGATCTGCAGAGGCTGAGAAGAGCAAAGGCAGAGAGCTCTGCAGGAGCCTGACAGCGGGGCTCCCAAACAAAGGAGGGCTTCACTCCTGGTTTATCACATTTGTCGTCAGCGTGCAGGCAGGTCCCTCAATCTAAGACACTAAGATTTGGGGGAAGGCGTGGGAAGATGGAAATGTAGCTTTGGGTGGAAGTGGGGTTTGCTTCTTGAGGATGTCAGTGTTGAAGGAGAGGCTGTGGATGGCCGGTGGCTGGAGGCTGTCCCCAGGGAAGGCTGGGTTCCCTCTTTCCCAAGAGGTGAGAGGACCCAGTGCTGCACTCACCAGGGACTGCTCCTCTGGGCTCTGCCCTGAGCCTGAGGCTGTCCTGGTCACCCTCAGGGCACCAGCATTCCCCAGCCCTGGCGGGCCACTTCCCTGCATGCTCTGATTTGATGGTGAGATGGTCTGGATCTGTGTTCCCTGCAAATCTCATGTTGAATTCTAATCCCCAGTGTTGGAGGTGGGGCCTGATGGGAGGTAATTGGATCATGGGGGTGAATTTCTCATGAATGGTTTAGCACCATCCCCTGGGTAGCGTCATTGCGATCACGAGTGAGTTCCTGTGAGATCTGGTTGTTTAAAAGTGTGCGGCCCCTCCCCCGGCCCTTGTTCCTGATCCGGTCTGTGATGTACTTACTTCCCCTTTGCCTTCTGCCGTGATTGCAGCTTCCTGAGGCCTCCCCAGAAGCCAAGCAGATGCCAGCATTATACTGCTTGTACAGCCTGCAGAACTGTGAGCCAATGAAACCTCTTTTCTTTGTAAATTACCCAGTCTCAGGGATTTCTTTGCAGCAATGTGAGAACGATCTCATACAGATGGTCACAGCAACCCCTTGCAGAGGGCTTTGTGACCATTTTGCAGAAGGGAGAACTGGCTCAGTGAGGAACCCTGGCCTCAGAGAGCAGCCCTTCTTCCTTCCGTCCTAGGGGCAGAACCCCTGAGGAGGATGGGGAGCCCACATTTCCGAGTCTTCCTCTCTCTCGTAACTAGGGAAGATGACTTTATCTTCCGAGATGACTTTCAAGGCTGAAGCATGGCTGTGAATCTCAGCAGTACGTGAGGGTTGAGGAAGCAGTGTAGGTCCAGCTTTTTCTGAGGTGGTGTCTGTAAAAGGCAAAGTTTCCTCTTATGGCAGCACTGGTGGGGTCATATCGGAACCTGCCATATGTCACTGCAGCTGACATGCAGACTTAGACACCCTGAGACGCCCACCTCCTGGGTCTCCCCTGAGACTCCTTCCTTGTTTCAACCAACTATGAATGGACCCACAAGCTCGCTCTGTCCAATCAGGATGTGCGTTATCAATCCTTCGTTAGCAGAACCACCGGGAGCCCCTCTTCCAACCACTGAAATACCTCTCCCACTCGGTGGTGTGGCCAGATTCAGCAAATAAAAATACAGGATGCCCAGTTAAACTCAAGTTTGCATGGGGGTGTACTATACTTCTATTAGGAAATCACTGGATTCAAATTGAGCTGGGCATCTTGAACCTTCGGTGCCACCCCACCCTCAGTGAGTTTCTTCACTGGTCCATGCCCCATGCTCGGCAAGTTAAGACATTCACATACATCAAACTCTATTTTTAGCTTTAAGCTCTGGTGGTCTTTTTCTTTGTTTTGTATATCCTCCTTCATTTTCCTTGCTTTGGGGGTTGAAACCCCCTCCCTCTGATATATAAAACCAATTCATGAGTCCCTGGCAGACACAATTTCTTCAACCTAATGTATTTTTTTTTTCTGGCAAAATTGTTATTCCACATAGATTTCCAACAGGAAGAGTGGAGAGAGAAAAAGAACTGCCGTACTTGCTGACTACACGTGGGAAACTAAGAAAATATTTACAGCTTGCAGAAGGTTCGCCATGTTCCCATGTATTAATATTTTTGGCCCTCTCTCAGTTCTCTGGGACAGTTTATTTTTTATTTTTTTCATTTTGCTGTTGCTTTATAAAACATGTCGACAACTGGAGCCAACCGCTTCTTTTTTAGTTTTTAAGCTTAAACAGCTTTTTTATTTTATGATTTTTTTTTTTTAAACCAAAGAATGCTTTTTGCCGTGAGTGGTTTCTGCCAGCCTGCGTGCCTTTCTCACAGCACGGGTGATCATTACCTCGACTGCACAACAAGAGCATGGAGGCTGGAGCTCAAAGTGCCAATTTGTAGGGAATGTATTTGATGGCTTAACTGAGCTTCAGCTTAAGGGACCCAGAGGTTCTTCTCTTTTCACACTCATTATGCCCTCTTTAGTCACAGCCCACGAGCTCCCCTCCTGCTTCACAAATAGTCTCCACTCCACACACCTAAAGTAACAATTAGCATCACTCTCTGGGTCTTATTGAAGAAGAACAAAGCCACACCCCTCCTGCTGCACCCAGGAAGCTCCCTCGTAAGCCTGCCCTCTATTTGGCCTAATTATCCAATACTGCCCCAATGAGAGGCTGCGCACCAAGCCGAGGGTGGATTTCATCCCGCTCCCTCCTCCTGACATCTCTCAAGCCAGCTCTTGGGAGGTGAGAAAAGCCCAACCCCTGTGTGAAGAGATAGTCAGCTGACACCAGGGGAAAAGAACCAACTTAGATTTCCAAGTGTGAATCCCACTCAGTGGTCCTGGCCATTTAAGGTGGGAAGTGCCCGGGAGCCCTCTTCAGGCACCATTAGTGGTTAAGGCGGAGAGGGTATTCTGAGCTTTGGCAATGGGCAGCCCGTTTCCATCTGCCCTGAAGTTTCCATGCCTGGGAAGGAAACTGGCTGGAAATACGGACAGTTGGGGAATGGAGCTTTGGCCTCTGAAGGGTTAGATGTAGGTTTCAGTCACAAATACTGAACTTGACTGGGAATTTAAGTGCAGTAATTCTCCAGGATTCCAAACCATTTTTCTTAACTGGGATGGCAATGGGGAGGACTCTGTGGCCCATGGAGGGTCAGACAGAGGGTTTGGAAGGAAAACTGGATCACTGGGTAGAAGTGGGCGGAAGGAGGTTCTTTTCCATAAAATTACAACACCCGTTCATTCGTTTACTCAACTGCGTGGCACTAGGGAAACTTGTACTACTGTGTACATGGTTGAGCTGTCAATCTGATGATGACAGTAGCAGAAGTAATAGCTGAAATTTATTAAGCACTTCCAATAATAAGTACTTCCCAAGCATCATTGCATTTCATCCCCATAATAGCCCAATGATGTAGACTATGATCATTCTTATTTTGCAGAGGCAGATACAGAATCAGAGAAGTTGAGCCACTTGCTCATGGTCACACAGCTATAAAGATGGAAACCAAGGTCCAGATGCCCTCAGTCATCAACAAGACTAATTTCAAGTATGCCTGGAATATATCTGTCTAGGCCCCTTAGATGGATAGTGGACAGGAATGTGTCATTTCCCAAAAAACAGTCTCAACAATTTGAATGATTATAAAGAGAGTGAATGGCATTACTGTTTTCTGTGTTTTCCCACTCTCTCTCTCTCTGAGAGTTGAGTGAAAGGTATTTCAGATGAAAACATGTGGGTATTTGTTAAGGGCCTACTGTGTGCCTACCTCCCTGTGTGGTGTAGGTCGGCACACAGAGTGAACAACGGGCAAGGCTGTCCCCGAGTGGGTGGTCTGGGGTCAAAGTCTCACTCTTCCTTCCAGACCCTGCCCCCTGGAGAGTGCTCAGCACATAGTGGGCCCTGCTTTGTCCAGTGAAGGCTGTTCTATCCATTCTGAGGATGGACACTTCACCCAGGACATGAAATGGCATGAGTGGTTAAGAACTGTGGTCTCCATCTTCATGGCAAGGAGAGCTCTTTTCCTATCATGGACATGGAGATGAGACCCACTGGGACCTTGTGTGTTTTATCTAAAAGGCAAATGGATTTGTGGATTGATCTCTTTCAGCAGCCTTCACGCCGGTGTCTGGGGAGACATCTTTTTGAGAGTCCTATTGTTCATTTTCAGATAACTTCATATAAAATGGATTTTAAATGAAAGCTTGGGGGCTCTATGAAATCCAGAAGGCTAAGTTGGAAATATCTATTATTTCAGAGATTTGCTGGCACTGTGATTACAGAGGAGCTCCGTACGTGCTAGGTCTTTTAAACTCAGTTAATGAGAATCGCAGCTGCGACGACTCCAAGTTCCTGACCGTCTAATCATGGCAGAGGATTAGCGGGGGCGCTGGGATGGGAATCTGGGGGGACTTCAGCAGGTACAGACTTGAGGGGCTGTGATCTGCAGTTGGCCTCACTGACCTGTGTTTTTTTTTTTTTTTTTTTCTCTGTGATTGGGAGAGAGAAAAAAAGGGAGAGTGAGCAAGTTGAGATTCTTGGGTTTATGAAATTTTTGTGATGCCTTGACACTGTCCATGATAGAAGAGAGGTCCTGAGCTCCAAGCTCTTGGGGTCACCTAGACATACCCAAGGAAGTTGCAAGTCCTCCTGGGTCACAGGAAGTTTGGAACCTCCAAGAAGAAAGGAAGCCTGCTGCTGGAGTCTCCCAAAGACCCCCTGATGAATATAATAACCCTATATTTGTCCTGCTAATCAGCTGGGCCTTTGTCCTAGCTGGGTGCCTTTGAATGGCTTTGGTCTGGGAGGGGCACACTGTGACCTGTTCTATGTAGGTGCCTCTGGTCTGGAGAATAGGCTGGGAAGCAACACTGGAGGTCAGGGCCTAGGAGGGGGTTTGCTGATGTCTAGATGCGTGGTGATGAGGCCCGGGCCAGAGAAGTAGCATTTGGGTTGGAAAGAAAGATACAGGGGGTATGGGAGAAATGAGGAGAATGTGTCAGCCAGGACTGTCTTACCTGAAAGGGTTGGATAGTCAGCTCAAATCAGCTTTGCATGAAGACGGGATCATTTAGCTCTCATGTTTGAAGAGTCCAGAGGCTTCAGGTAAGGCTGCATCCAGGGGTTCAAGGGATGCCATCAGAACCAGATCTTCTTGACTCTGTGCTCCCCTGCACTGGCCCATCTCAGGCAGGTCATTCTGTGTGCCGACCTACACCACACAGGGAGCTAGGCACACAGTAGGCCCTTAACAAATACCCACACATTTTCATTTGAAACACGTTTCACTCAAGTCTCAGAGAGTGGGAAAACACAGAAAATAGCAATGCCATTCACTCTCTTTATAATCATTCAAATTGTTGAGACCGTTTTTTGGGAAATGACGCATTCCTGTCCACTATCCATCTAAGGGGCCTAGACAGATATATTCCAGGCATACTCGACATTAGTCTTGTTGATGACTGAGGGCATCTGGACCTCCAGGTTGGATGGAGGTTGCTGTCCTCCCCATTGCTCCTCCTAATGTCTCAGGGTTTACTCCGACTGCACTGTTGTCGGTCATGTGCCACCATGGTCACCATGGTCAGAGGACAGAAGCTGATGGGCTGGCTGGGGCCCCATGGCCACTCCAGCCACATGGATCCAGAGTGAGGCACGTTGGTTCCTGAAGAGACGACCAAGGTGCGGCAGCAAACCTGTGTTGCTGGGGTGTGGAGGCCTGGGGATGTTGGCGGGGGGGTGGAATCCATGTCACAGGTGGCTCTGATGTGGGACCAGGGGCTGGGGCTTGATGGCACGAGTGGAGCCTCCCGAGGATTGGGGCAGACACCACAACATTTGGACTGGATTAAAGCAGAATGACTCCGTGGCTCTGCCTGAGGTGGGTTTCCCTGATTTATAGATGCGCAATGATCTGGCTCTCGTTTGCCTATAACTCAGCCGTCACTTCCACTTTATCTCGTATTTAAGACCCTGTCACGGCGCGATGCGTTCATTGCTCCTTGTTCAGGGAAAAAGGGCGACCCCGTGCAATTTTGCTTTTATCTCCTGGGGCAATCGGCTTTATCACGCTGGCTGTAATCAGAACAGGTTTTACAGGAATGTATTTTTTTTCTTTTGGGTTGAATGCAGAAGATGTTTTGCTGGTGAGTTCATTGTGCTGGGGGCCTGTGGAAACCTGGGCTCAGGGCTGTCCTTGGGGGCACTGAGACAACCCGGCCATTCAACTCAATTGTCCAGCCCACTCCCCACCCAGTGTGGGAGGCTCAGCCCGCCTCTGGCCCTTTGCTGGTTCTTCCCAAAACCCATTTTACGTCCACATGGTCCTCACTCTTCAAGACTGACCTTGAGTTCCTGGGGATCACAGGGTCCCCTGTTGTCCTTGAGGCCTCTGCTTGAAGGGAGGAGGGGCAGCCCCTCCTGAACCCCACTCCTGTCCCTATGTGACCATGTGCTCTGGGAAGGCAGCTCCATCTGCTTGGTTCTGGTTTGGCCACAGTGAAGGACCTGGGCTCAAAGGACCCTTGGGTCCCACTGCTCCTGGCTCTGGTCTCTCATCAGGATGCCCAGATAAACAGGATGCCCCCGCGGGAGCCCTGCTGCCGAGCCAGGTGGCGATTGCCAGTTGTCACTCATTGTCTGGGTGGCTCTCTGCCCTGGCCATGCTGGCACTCCTGCTTTAGAACAGATAGTTCGTATCATCCCCTTCACTGTCCTGTGATAACATTCAGAGATAATATAATGCCCTAGCTAGGAAATCGAGGAGAAATAAGAGGAAAGTAATATAGACTAAGAAAAATAGAATGATGGGCATGGAATCCTCCAGGCTTTGCTGCATTACGAGACAAGGGGGGTGGGCAGGTGGCCAGGCCTGTGGGTGGGATCCTCCTGACTGTGCCACCCCCCCAGACTGTGCCACCTCGTGACTGTGCCACCCTGACACTGTGCCGCCCCAGATGCCGTTGACTCAGAGTGGAGCATATTGGCCACTCAGCTACCACAGTGACATTGCTGTTGGTGATGGGATTTTGTGAAACAACTCTTGGTTTTCACTGAATGCATCCAGCAGTTTTATTTCAGAGAAACTAAAGCCAGATAAAGTGGCACGGGAAACAGTGTGTATTTTTATGTGTGAGAAGACCTTGTACTTCTATGTGAAAGGGAAGGTGGTTCCAGGTTTAGATAATGTGAAGCAGGATGTTCACTGACAGGCACATCCAGTGGGTTATTCCCAAGTCCTTGGGGTGGGGACTTTGCTTTGGGGTCCTGACTGCCTTGTATGTTGTCGGAAAGCCTTTTCCCTCGAACACCAAGTGGTGCTAGCATTGTGAGAATCCCCAAACAGCTCCCTACCCCAGCATTTCTAAAATTCTCCCCCAAACCTCTTGAGAACCCCTGCACATTATATTCAACACTCATAGCAGTCCTGGGGTGGGGGTGGATGTTTCTGCTGCCAGCTTACAGAGAGACCTAGGAGGGGAGCAAAGATTCCCTCTTGGTGTTAAAGGCACTCACAGGCTGGGCAGGTTTCAGAGTCTTGTGACATTTGCCAGTAAGAATCAGCACTTCTAAGCCCAATGCACGCATGTATCCAATTATTTATCAAACACTTAGTGACAGCCAACATAGATTGATCAGTACCAGCTCTGCTCTCAAAAGGTAATTATCTTATAAGGGGGTGGACTGGGTTGAATGGTGCTCCCTCCCCCAACTCCTGTCCACCTGGAACTTGTGCATGTGATCTTATTTGGAAATAGGATCTTTGCAGATGTAATTAGTTAAATTAAAATGAGGTAATACTGGATTATCAGGTTCCTAACCCAATAACATGTCTTTATGAGGAGACCATGTGCAGACAGAGACACAAACACACAGGGAAGAAGGCCATGTACAGATGGAAGCAGAGATTGGAGTAAGTCTGCCACAAGCCAAGGATTGCCGGCAACCCCCAGAAGCTGGAAGAGGGTGGGAAGGATCCTCGCCTGGAGCCTCTGGAGGGAGCACAGCCCTGCTGATGCCTGGATTTTGTACTTCCAGCCCCAGGAATGTGAGGGAAGAAATCTCTGTTGTTTTGAGCCATCCAGTTTGTGTTGATTTGTTAGGGCAGCCCTAGCAAACCAATTCAGGGGCACACACATGGATACTAACACCCACAGTACAGACTGCTGAGTGCCTGGACAGACTCTCTTGGGCACAGTGAGAAGGGGCCCCTGGTCCAGGTTTCTAAATCCAGGAAATCTTCCTTGAGGGAGGAGACCTCAAACAAAACACACAAACCAAATGCCCGGCATAACAGGCTCTGGGAGGGATGTGACCAGCCTGTGAATGGTTAGACAAACTCCATGGCTGGGACTGTCCTGGCTCAATACACTCCGACCTCCCCCAGTAGCTGAGGGTGCAGCTTGGAGGAGCGGCTGAGTATGGTTTGATGGCTCCAGGGTGGGGTCCTTCAGCCTCACGAACCTGGCTCCATATCCCAGCCCTGCCAGCCCCTGGCTGCGAGCACTCAGGCCAGCCCCCTAGTCTCTTTCAACCTCAGTTGTCCCCATAACATGGGCATGATAACGGTACCCACCTCAGGGCTCAGGGAGGAGCCAGCGACTCGGCGCATGAAACGTCTTGGGACAGAGATGAACCTGTGCCATGGGAGAGTGGTAGTATCTTCCCGAGCAGAAAGGGCCACGTCCTCACCAAGCCTCATGCGCGTGAAGTGCATGGGTTATGTTTCACGAATGGGCCTTCCCTGAAGGTACAAATATTGGAAATAGGAAGGAGAGAAAGACCGAAAGATGGAGATATTAGGGGAGAAATGCATGACCGTTGCCAAGGGGAAATTAGGCAGGACTCTGAGATTTCACCTGCCTTGGGGATCCTCCCAGAAATATCTGCCTGGAATGTTGTGACTCTTCCCAGGAACCTGCCCAGCCTGGTGCAGAAAGCATCTCAATTTGCACTGGGCTCTCTTATGTCATTTGTTTCACTTGTAAAATGGCAGACATTAGTTCTCTGTAGAGCTTCCCCAGGATACAGGGATTTCAGAAAAAAATTCTGGGAAAGACTAGAAAAAAGCATTGGCTTTTTCTATACTGGATTGCAAATTTTAATCGCTGCAGCCCAAGTTAAAGAAGAGCCAAAGGTTCTTCATCCAGGATTGTCAGTATTGGTTGGGTACTTACTATGTGCCAGCATCGTGCACCTGCAATACTCTGGAGTTTTAAAATGAATCCAAGGTGGACATTATCCCATAAAGCAGATGAGGAAACTGAGGCCCAAGATGGCTGTGCTACTGGCCCAGGACAGCTGATCACTGCCTATAATGAAATCTAAGATGTCTTTGGTTATTAAACATTATCGCCTTATGTACCATAAAAATACCATGGCATGGAAAGGGGGCTTGCATATCAGTACATTTAAAGTTGACTTTGTTGCAGGAAGACTTGGTGGAGAAGTAGCCAGGCACGCATGATCCCTGAGCTCCTGCTGCTGCATGGGAGGTGTGCAGGGCTGGGCACAGCTGGATGCGGAGCACCTCAGAAAGGGCTCAGGCAGAGGACCCTGCCCTGTAATGCTCTACCCACGCATAGGGATGGAGGCCAAGGGATGTCTAATCCAGTATTAGTGACCTTGTAGAGCAGGCGGCCTCGTGCCCAGCAGCTGGTAGCCGTCTGTTCTCCCTGGAGACAACTCAGTGGTGTGGAGCTAGCTCCTTGCTAACCTCGCAAAAGAGGGAGAAAGTGAACCTCCCAGGCCATGCAGGTGTCTGTCATCACTCGGGGCCTTTAAACCCAATATCCATCAATCAATCATGAGTTGCATCCCAATCTCAGAGAAGTTAAATTGTGAAATAACGTGTGTTTTAAAATCAGTGAAATAAAGGGTTCACCCCGGGTCTGGTGAGCACAGAGAGCCTGTCTCTAAAGCATAAAGGCACCCACCCCGGCCGGTTGCCTCACTGGGCCGGGAGGGCATCTCCCGTCTCTCCCACTCCTCGCTCTTCTGCCAGATCACATTGCTGCAACCTCACGGTGGATTTCTGGGCAGCCTCCTGGGCTGTGACCGAATCTCCCTCTCAGTGGGCTGCTAGTGGTGACAGTGAGTTTCAGGGTCTTAGCGGCAGGGGAGTGGGGATGATGGAGGACAAGACCCTGTGGGGGATGCTGGAGACTGGAGGTTGGTGATAGCAGGTGCACGAGGAATTGGGCCACGGAGAGGGAACGCTCAGTGCTTGTGGCTGCAGGTGTGGTCAGGTGATCATAGGTGGCTCTGGCAACTTGGCAGTCTCCTAGAATCTCAGCTTCCTAACCAGAGAAGTGTCAGACATCCTTGCTGTCATCACCTCTGGAAGCTTTAAAGGTGCACGACTCTGTGCTTTGTCCAGTTTAGTTCAGTTCACAGTGAAATTCATTCATCCTTTCATTTATTCATGCATTCATTCACAAATATTTGTGAGTGTCACACGTGCATGTACAACAGCAAGCAAGTTAGCATGGTCCCATTGTTATGAATCTTTCTTTCTGTCAGCCCCAGTGGGTGGTGGGCCCCATGGGGCACAGGGGGTGATGAGGGAATGGTGGTATATATGCCCTAGCCTGAGACTCCAGGGCTCCTGGCCTGTGGGGTGGAAGGTGGTGTCCAGTTCCACATGGGCATTGAAGGAGGGGCCCAGAGCTTCCTTGAAGATCTGCCCTGTCCTGGCACAGCTGAGTGGTCAAGGGGACGTGCTGCTGTATCTGAGACACAAAGGATAGGGACTAGGAGGATGGTGGCCCTGGCAGAGGGAACCATGGACACAGGCACTGGGGTGGGAAGTAGCGAGTTCACACCCCCTCCCCAACCTGGTCAGCTTCCACCCAGCCCTGCATAGATGCACCACCCTTTCCCCTGCCCTCCACCTGGCAGAGAGGGCTGGACAGTCGTGAGCTGCCTGTGCTTGCTGAGGGCAACGTGTTTGCTCTTAGGGTAAGGCCGAGGCTTCTCCTGGTGGGCACAGGCCCTACCTGGGCTGACCCATTTACCTTGACTCTCCCTTCCACTCTCTCAGCCCCTCCTCACAATCTGTGCTCCTGCCACACTGGCCTCGTTCCCATCTAGGAAACACTTCAGGCAAATTCCCACCTCAGCGCCTTTGCACTGGCCACCCCTATGCCTGGCGTACACTCTCCGTTTCTTCCTCTTCCCTTAGAATACAACTCTGCTGTCACTTCCTCCAGGAAGCCTTCCCAGGCCAGGCCAGATGCCCATCCCATTTCTTTGTGCCACCCTGTCCTCTTCTGACAGTGTGCCTTCCTAGCAGGTTTTCACAGTTGAGTTTTCGCAACACTGAGCTCTCAGAGTCTAGGATACTGATGGCTCTTGGTTGGCACTCAACACATATTTGATAGACAGATGAATGAGACAATGCGTGAGAGGATGGGGGTTGTTGGGGAAGTGTCAGGCTGCTGTTCCCAGCACACACTCATGCCAACGGGCTCCAAAGAACCCATGAATTGATTGGTGTCCTGAGTGTTGTGTTTGCAGAAATCAGGACAAGGCGGGAGCAAAACAAGGCCCTATCTTTGTGACTTTGTCTTCCCTTCCTCCCTCCTTTAGGGTTTCTTGCTCACAGCCATGAGTGCTGCAGACCCAGGGAAGGTGCCCGCCATACCTGGGCCCTCACAGCCCTCATTGAGCTGCTCCCCAGCTCAGCTATGCACAGCGGAAGCAGGAGAAATATAAAGACCCAACTTCGTGTTCCTTGGCTCCTGTGGATTTAAGTCAAACTCTTAGTGTTACTTCAGAGTAGATTTTTTTTAGGAGGTGGTGAGGTGGGGTGGGTATATTTTATGCAGAGCCTGTTTCAAATCAGAGAGAGCATTTCCCCCCTTCTTCCTCTCCCATGAAAGGCAGGGGGTCTAAGACATTTTAATAGCTTTCATATTCCTTGCTCCAAATATATTATTTCAGCACAATAGTTTCTTTGCAGGAGAATTGCTTAAATGATTCAAAATGGATTTAAAAATATATTTCAAGTTTTAATTTTATGCACAGCACATTAATGAGTGGAGTGCCTTAGAGACTGCCTGTCAGTTGAACATATTCACAATATTCTCAGCACAGATGTTATTCCATCTAAATCCTTTTAGGGGGAAGAAACCAGTACTTTTTTTCTTGGGGGATGTCAGAAAATATATTATTTTTGAAATGATATTTTGATCCCAGAATTCTGCACAAAATATCATTGTTAGGGTCTGGGTTTGTCAAGTGACTTGGACACCAAACTTTTAAAAAGTGGGGAAAGGAAAAGCAGCCCAGGATGTTGGATTTGTTTCTCGCCGTTGTCTTCTCTGGACGAGGACTTTGCGCTGCAACACACAGGATGGGACGGGATGAAAACTTTCCTGAGCTGTGCACTTGGAAGCTTCAACATCTTTTAAACGATGGCAAAGAGTTGGAAGGAACTGGGTTGGATGCAAAAACATTTAGAAAGAGCGGCTCTCATTTTTTGTTTTGTCTGCTGGAAGATGCAAACTCTCATAGTTAATGCAGCATTATCCCCTTTGCTTCTCAAATGATGAATCAGGCTCAGTCATTTTTGTGTGTGTATTTGTAACACTCATGGCTGGGAGCACTGAGTTCTTTTGTTTGTAAATATCTACATGGGAGAGGTGCAGATTCGGAGCCGAGTATTTTCCTCCAGGGTGGGGCGGGCAGTGTATTGCCTTACTCTTCCACTGAGCAGTGATCAGGGGCTGGAGCCGACAGAGGAGCTCCAAGTGCCCCTGTAAGCTGGGTGGTCATGGGTGAAAGAATTAATCTCTCTGAATAGTTGTCTGTAGAATTTGGGGATGACAGGAGTGCAGGCACAGCACAATGCCTGGGACACGGTCAAAGTCCCGTGAACTTGACCCCTTTTATCTGCGCTGTCAACATTTTCCTCCCTCTGTCCTTCCTGACAGCGGTTTCCCACCTGCAGTCCTGTGCACAGTAGAACCCTCAAAGAGAGAGCTCCACCTCACTTTGTCTGCAAGAATCAGCCAGAGCTGACTCTTATTCAAACTGGCACCACATCTGCGGGGTTCTAGCAAGAATTGCTGGGCTCCTAGCCAGGTAACTGGCTGAGAAGTGCTCACTCTATAGAGCCCCCACCGCCTCCCTGCTGGCTTACCTGAGGGGGCTCGGCAGAGGAGCTGAGCTCAGGGAGGTGGGGCTTCTGGAGTTTGAGACTTGGTCCTCTCCTCCCACTGCCTTCCCTGGCCACCAGTTCAGGGAGGCTGTGAGCAGAAGAGGTCAAAGTGACAGAGGTACCCTCAGCCACTTTCTGTTTCAGAAGCTGGCATAGCTTAGCTTTTGATATACAAGAAAGAGACAATTTAAAAGATCCCTCCCTCCCTTTAAAAAAAGACCTTATTTTTTTAAGAGCAGTTTCAAGTTCACAGCAAAACTGAGTAGAAGGCACAGAGATTTTCCATAAACGCCCTGCCTCCACACAGGCAAGGCCTGCCCCACTATCAACATCCCCTACCACCTCCCCCACTATCAACATCCCCTACCACAGCGGGACACTCGCCTCCCTAGTCATGTCTGTTTTCGTCTTTTGAGCATCTTTTCTTTGTTTTGTGCCTCCTCAGTGTGGTCATAGAGTTGGACTCATACAGCGTGTGTGCTTTTCAGACTGACTTCTTTCGCTTAGTAATATGCCGTCAGTTTCATCCACATCTTTTCCTATCTTGATAGCTCGTTCCTTTCTTAGTACTGAATAATATTCCAGTGCCGGGATGTACTACAGTTCATCCATTCACCAACCCAAGGACATCTTGGTGGATTCTAAGTTTTGGCAATTATGATGAAAGCTGTTCCAAACAAATCTTCTGGGTAAATATCAGGGAGCACAATTGCTGTGTGGTATGGAAAGAATATGTGTAACTTTGCAAGAAGCTGTGAAACTGTCTTCCAAAGTGGCTGCACCGTTTTGCATTCCCACCGACCAGGAGTGAGAGCTCTCGGTGCTCCATCCTCACCAGCATCTGGTGGTGCCACCTCCCCCAACTTTTTTTTTTTTTGACATGGAGTTTTGCTCTTGTCACCCAGGCTAGAGTGCAGTGGTGCGATCTCGGCTCACTGCAACCTCCGCCTCCCAGGTTCAAGCGATTCTCTTGCCTCAGCCTCCTGAGTAGCTGGAATTACAGGCGCTTGCCACCATGCCCAGCTAATTTTTGTATTTTTAGTAGAGACAAGGTTTTGTCATGTTGGCCAGGCTGGTCTCAAACTCCTGACCTCAAGTGATCCATCCGCCTTGGCCTCCCAAAGTGCTGGGGTTACAGGCATAAGCCACCACACCTGGCCCCCTTTTTAATAATAAAATATTTTATTTTTTAAATTATTGAAATAATGCATACTCAAATAAAAATATAATCTTAGAGTTCATATGGAAGAAGAGATGCCCTCAGAGTAGCTAGGAAATGTGAAAAATAAGAAGAGTGATGGAGGATTTACCTACCCAGGTATTAGTACCGGCTCTAAAGGTCCTGTAACCAAGTCAGTATTGGTGTCGTGAGGGGCAACTAGATCAGTGAAGCAGGAATTGAAATGTAACGGCCCTTATAACTCAGAAGGTATATATGGAGAGAGCTGATGTTCAAGACAGGAGGATGGATGAACCTTTTGATAAATGGGAGAACACGAAAATGGAACCAATGGTCCATGGATACAGAAACCAACTCTAGAGGAATTAAATACTTACAAGTAACACAATAATCACAACAGTATTGCAAGATATGTGTGATACTGCAGTTACAACCCAGGGGCCAGGGAGACCTTCCTCACTGGACCAGAAACCCAGAAGCTATAAAGAAAAGATGGATTTTTTATTTTATTTTATGAAGTTGAGAAGTTTTACCTGCCCAAGAGATCACAAAGGCAATAAACAAAAGGCATTCCAAGAAAAACATTTATAACCAAGATGTCAGACAAAGGGTTAACTTCTATGCAATACAAAAATTCAAATAATCCAGATGTGTTTAAAGCAAAATGTGAATGTGTTCCGCCTGCCTGCAAGCCCCTTCCCTGGGGGAGATCACTTTTAATGGTTTGATGAATTTCCTTCTGGATGCTTTTTTCCCCCATCATGCTGCAAAAGGAATTAATTTTAGTTTTCCTCTGAGCTGAAGCACTGGGAGGGCGGGAGAGCCAAGCTGACTTTTATTTTTATCGATTGCCCTTTTCCCCAAACCTGCCATTTGCATCTCACCTGCCATATCTGTGCCATTATTTACTTAATCCTTTCTTTTACATTTACACACTTTTGAAACATACAGTTTTTTTAAAAAGGAAGCTTCAAGTCATGACCATAAGTGAAAAACCAGTGCCATTCGACCTATGTGGAAGGCAATGGTCATAAAAATAATGAAAGCTGATGTTATGAAATTCCAGTTTGATGCCGTAGCTGTTCACTCTCTCTATTAAAAAGGGTGGTGGCAGCACTGGGAAGGTGCTGAAAACTGAGTAGTCCCCATTGGGGACTCTCCTGGGCCAAGCAAAGGACTAAAAAGGAATGGCTCTGTCAGCGTGTGTATCTGTGGTTTTGATACTACATGTACCTCCCAAATCACCTTGTGCCCCCCAGTTTGGGATGTGCCCTCCTTTCTAAGAACAGCTAATTTGATGGCACTGGATAGAAGGAGAAAAAAGTAGGTCTTCTTTTTTTTTGAGATGGGGTCTCACTCTGTTATCCAGTCTGGAGTGCAGGGGCATGATCATAGCTCACTGCAGCCTCAACCTCCCTGGCTCAAGCCATTCCCCTGTCTCAGCTTTCCAAGTAGCTGGGACTACAGGCATGACCCACCATACTCAGCTAATTTAAAAATTTTTCTTGCTGTGTTACCTAGGCTGGTCTTGAACTCCTGGGCTCAAGCAATCCTCCCTCCTCAGCCTCCCAAGGTGCTGGGATTACAGGCATGAGCCACTGTGCCTGGCCGAAAGTAGGTCTTCTTGAAGTCAGCACAGTTTAGAAGTCAGTCTTCAATCTTCCAAATACCACAATTTTTCTTTAAATAAACATGCATTCAGAGGAGAACTCAAATGGAAGAAAAACATGCATAATCCCACCACTAAATTTTCCAAAACTCCTAATGCAGTTTTTTATGACTTGAACTTATCAATATAGTATTTTGAGATGCACTGAAATATTTAGAGAAATTTGGTTGTAACCAATGACAACTAAATACACTTGCCTGTTTTTTCAAAAAATTAAAGAAAGGAGTAATAATTTGGTGAAGTTTTCGGAGTGGTTGCCAGTCACTGCTAGGAAAGATGTCGTTAGTTTCTGGCAAGTCAGAAAAGTAGGATGAAGAATCTGATCTTGAAATATCTTTTTTTTTTCTTTTTCATCTTGCTGCTTTTCTTCCCGACACTAAGGTTTGTCTTCCTGACAAATTGATGTAGAAAGCAACACACCTGGGACCCAAAGAGACCCTTGAAAACGCGTGTCCTTACCGTGCGTTCAGATATTGTAGCTTTAGTGTAAGTTTTAGAAACGATTTCAGTAAAACATGCCTCTTCTAGGTCATCCTGGGATCAGCTCAGGGTGGGGCCTTGGGGAACACAGGATGTGGTCTGTGAACAAAAGGAATATTTGTGCCTGCAATTGACTGCAGTGGGGAAGGGCTCTGATTTCAAACAGAATATTTCAAAAGGCATTGCTTACTCTTGGTCTTAGAGCTATGCTCTGACTGGCTGTATTCCAAAGAACTCCAGAAAGAGAAGGCGATATTTCAAAGTATTATTTCTTTGTTGCATTCTTCACTCCCTGCAATTACATGTTTCTGTGTATTATCATGTGTCTAATGTCTGTCTGGCCAGCTGCCCTCCATAAGGGCAGGGCTCTTGCCCACAGTGCCTCACTCTGCCTGGCACACACAGCAGAACGAAAGAAAAATGGAAATGAAGGTTTATATCCCAAGATATAAATACATAAAACAAACGAGTGTGTTCTGAGTGATTAGCTTGGTAATTGCAGACAGTGCGTCAGCCTTCCTGTGGTCTCCTGAGGACAGTTCAGTATCTAAAAATCTCCCAGCGTTGTCAAAAGCAAGTGCCCTAATTAAGTTAATTCAACTAAGGCAAAGAAGAGAGAAAAGACGGCTGCAGTTTTTTGCAAAGGAATCAAGGGGGATGGAAATAAGAAAATAATTCGCTAGGGGAATAAAAACTGCAAGCCCATCTGAATGAGATTCTCATTTTCTCATACCAGCTTCCCCTCGAGAAGCCAAGTTCAAAGCCATCCGCAAAATGATCACTCAGCATCCACCGGACAGATTGGCGGGGGCCGGTTGGGGGAGGAGGCAGAAGGAAGCGAAGAGACGACACGAGCATACACTCACTGGCTCTCTAACTCTCTGCATTCAACAAGTCCGGAAGGATTTGTTTGCCTGGTACAAAGCCTTACAGGGAGAAAGTTTGAAAGGCCTTTGGAAATGTTTAGAGGCTCTTCTAAGATGGAATGTTAAAAATTACTTATTTGGATAAAATATGGTATTTTATAGTTCCATTTTGAACATATTTGGAATAAGTAAAGACAAAGAAAAAAAGAAAAAGAAACAGTGAGGAATTTGGATTCTCAGGGGAAGTGGACTGAGATGCTCACCCTTCCCTGCTTCAGTGAGACCTGGGGAGCCATCAGGGGCCTGTGGACATTGTTCTGGATGAGTTTTGTTCATTTTGCACGAGGTCTAAAAAGCAAAACAATTGTGCTTTGAACCTGAAGGCGGCTAGTGTTTCTTTCTGTGCCGCTCCTGCCTCCTGCTTCCTGGACCTGAGTGTCGATTTCATCTGCGGCTTAGCAGTGGTGCATCCTGAGCGCGTCCTTTCTTCCGTCTGAACCTCAGTATGCTCAGCTACGAAGTGGGGATGGTGAGAGCCCTGGCTTGCAGCTCAAAGACTGTTACAGAATGGAATGCGGTGAGGTTTGTGAAGCCGTCACTCAGAGCCATGGGCCAGCCACTTCTTAGCTGGGATTACAGCTCCTGCACAGCCTTGCCACTTCTGGTAACTGATTGTGGAATTGACCTTCAGAAGTAAACGTATGGAGGGGAAGGGAATACAGAGGAGACACAACCCAAAGCAGAAATGTGAAAATACTCTCCAGTTTTCTGTTGCAATTATTAGCACAATAGCTCATACTTAGCCTCTGCCTCAAACTACAAAGCACTGTAACCCATTATCTTGGGCATGTGTGTGCGTACGTGCACAATCATTCCTACTTTATACACCAGGACACTCAGGCTCAGAGAGGGGAACTTACTTGCCTGAGGACCCACAGCTAGCTGGTTGAACTGTACCTTAGACGCCAGCTTTCCTGTCTCCTTACTCCCACCGATCCCAGGACACCCCTGACAAGGGTGGCAGTCTGATTTCCTGAAGACAGGAGCTCAGAGGAAGATTAGTTTGCTTTAAGGGGAAAAAAAAGAAGCTGACAGTTTGGGGGCACTGGCATTTTGGCTGCAGATTTATACACGCGGCACAAGCCCTCAGGGAATCGGCTTAGAAATCCAAGGCGCATTTGCCAGTTACCTCCAAAGGGAGAGGAGAAAGATCTTAGTCCCTGCCCTAGCGGTGCTCTGTGTGTTGTAGGAAAGGAAAGATGTGGTCATGGAGGCAACAGGGGAGCAGGGGACAGGGTGGGGTGGCGCCAAGACGGGCTGTTCTGAGATGGAGGTGAGTGGTGGGTGGGACCCCGGGAGGCCAGGCTGTCTGCAGCTGGTGGCGCAGGCCTGAACTGGGCCAGATGAGAGCAGAGCGCTGGAGAGGGCTGCGGAGGGCCAGGCAGGCCCCCAGCCAGAAGTGGGGGCTTCTGCGTGGGCGGCAGCTCCCCCTCCCTTCCTCGTGGTTGGTTGCTGAAGTTCCATGGCAACCTTCTAAGCCTGCACACGATCCCCTGTGGGTGCAGCAAAAAGCCTTAAGGAACTTTGGCTCAATGAGATCCTTATTCACAGCTCAGAAGTCAAAACTTGAGTTTTGAGAGGGATTGGGAGGAAGAGCTGCACTTTTAGACTCACTAGTCCTTACCTTGAATTTCTTTCCAAGGTTGGCAGGTGGAGGCCAGTGGAGTGATTCCGACCCGATATTGTGCACGATCAGCCTGCCAGTCAGCCACAGGCTCCCACAGCCCTGAGGTTGGAGCTTCGGAGAGAAGCAATTTTGACAAACCAGGGCTGAAGGAGTGGACTGTATTTTGGTTGGAATCCATGACTTTTTATTCCCACCGATTAAACAGGAAACAAACATTTTGAGCAGGTTCCAATCCACAGCTGAATGTGGCTGCGCCATCCGTGTATGGGGACATTCGGTCTCCAGCCATTCTACCGGGACACGGGAGGGCCCTGGGAGGCACCCACCTGCCTCAGTGTTCCAGTTACTAAAAATGAGACTGGATTTCAAGGCAGTGGATCTGGCCTGGCTTTCTGTGTCCAGGGTGGCCTGGAACTGGATCTGATGAGGCAGGTCTAGGCACTGACAGCACGTGATTTGGTGTGCATCTGCTGGGGACGTGTGAGGGTGGGGAAGGAGGGGTGCATGAGCTGAAGGGCGGCATGTGCAGGCCGAAGCCCAGTGGGCTGAGGATGCTGCAGTGGGGTGACCTGATGAAGTGGGCACTCCCAAGTGTGTCCACCTGCCGTGACCTGCTAAAGCACAGTGGACCCACTGCCTCGGTGGACACCTTGAAGGACTGCTGTTCTGAAGGCACCTTGGCCTAACCAGATGATGACAGGTCCCACCCTAGGGGCCCCTGAGGCCCTGTGGTCACCCCTAATAAGGACACTTGGGCTGGTTATTTTCATGAAGTGTCGGGATGGGCACTGCTCCTCCTGCTGGGCTTGAGGTGGTTGGGAAGGGTTTCCCCCAATGTTCTGCCTGAAATGTCCCAGCCAGATGTAACACCTGCCTCCCTAACTCTCTCTTCCTACTCCCATCCCTTGCTCCTCCCGCTTGTGTAACTAGAGTATAGGGTGGCATAAGCAAAGTCTTCCTAGAGGATGGACACCTTTGAGATGGCAACTATATCTTCTTTATAAGCCTACACCCTTCTGTGTAGAGCTTATTCCACACATCCATCCACCCACCTCCCCACCTACCCATCTATCCATCCATCTGCACATTCATACATTCATCTGTCTGTCATCAATCCATCCATCCATCCAACAAATGTAAATTAAGCACCTACCATATGCCAAGCACTGGGGCTTGGTACTGGGAGTGAAAGAACATAAATGGACCCTGCTAGAACCCCAGTGCCTGGTACACAGTAGATGCTCAGATATGTTAATTGAATAAATGCATGACAAAATCCCCATCTTCATGCCATAGCTCACAAAGAATTGGAAAAATGAGGGCTTTGGAATTTTGGGAGAAGTCACTTGTCCAGCTCACATGGGCTGCTTCTGGAGGCTCCTTTTTTGGTGGAACCAACAGGAAAAAAGAGGCTGCACCTCTGAGACCATGACCAAGTTCCGTGAAACAAGCCAGCAGTAAGGCATTTCCCTCCCCACCCGTCCAGCTGCCAGAGCGTGGCTGAGACTCGAGAGTTTAGAATAATGAATTTCATCCCCACTGTGCTGGTGACAGACAGAGCTGGAGATCTCAGGAAAGCACATGTGAGGCTGAGAGTGGAGGTGGGCAGATTTCCAGGGGTGAGCGAGACAAAGGAGAGGTCTGTGTGAGGGGCTGCCCCTGAGGGAAGTGAATAACATCCTTGGCAGTGATTAGCTAACCACATCAAGCTGGGAGGAAGAGGGAGTGGGGAGGCCTTCTGCCTGCGGGCAGAGTAGCTCCCATCTTCCACCTGTGGCAAGCCCAATGACATTGTCTTCAGAGCCAGGAAAAAGCTGGAATGATTCCCTAATGAAAATGTTTTTGCTATATTCATGCATGACTTGAATATGGACATGCACATGTCCCTGGCTTTGTGTGTGTGTCTGTGTATACACGAATGTGTGTCTGTAGAAACAGTGTGGCAGGCCGGGTGCAGTAGTGCACACTTGTAATCCCAGCACTTTGGGAGGCCAAGGTGGGCGGATCACTTGAGGTCAGGAGTTCGAGACCAGCCTAGCCAACATGGCAAAACCCCATCTCTACTAAAAATACAAAAATTAGCCAGACGTTGTGGCAGGCGCCTGTAATCCCAGCTACTCAGGAGGCTGAGGCAGGAGAATCTCTTGAACCTGGGAGGTGGAGGTTGCAGTGAGCTGAGATTGCACCAGTACATTCCAGCCTGGGAGACAGAGGAAGACTCTGTCTCAAAAAAAAAAAAAAAAAAAAAAAAAAAAAAAAAAAAAAAAAAAAAAAAAACCATAGCAGTGCACATGCAGTGAAACATCTGTGTGTGTGAACACAGTGGCCTTGGGTGTATGTGCAGAGGTCTGAGCATGCCGTATATACCTGTGTGATAATGACTGTGTGCAGCATATCTTAAGAGGCTGTTTCGGGGTATGTCTGAGAGCTTAAATGCCAGACAGACTGAGTTTAAACTCAGCTCTAGCATTTATCAGCCGTGGGGTCTTGGCATATGATTTAACCATTCTTTGTATTCATTTTCACCTTTGCAAAGTAGGGCTGATAGTAGCACCAGCCCCGCCTCTCCTATAATTTCAGCTGGGCCTGCCGTGGATTCCATGAACATTTTGACTCATCTTACCATCTTAGCATCTAACCTCAATGTGTCCCATGTAGCTTTAACAAATGCCTCTGCCCCAGGGATTCTTGGATGCTGCAAATACTGGTGGGAACCTGCCCATCAAGCACATATGTGCAGCCTGAATGTGCAGGAGAGTGAACACCCCAGGGGAAACCTCCAGCAATGGGGGTTGGGAGCTGATGGATAAAAAATTCTCCAGGTAGATCTTTGGGTAGACACATCTGGGAGATGTTCTCTTTTAGCACTTTAAAGATGTCATTCCACTGTTTTTCAAGCCTCCATTGTTTCCAAATGAGATGTCAGTGCATTCTAAGCTTTCTTTCCCTAAACCCCAAGTCTCTATTTTCTTCTGATTGCTTTCAAGATGTTTCTGTCTTTCATTTTCAAAAGTTTAACTGTGGTGTGACTAAGTGAATTTCTCCTTGTGTTCATCTTGCTTGGGGTTTGCAGAGCCTCTTGGATCTATAAGTTTATATTTTCTATCAGCTTTGGAAGGTTTTAACCATTATTTATTCAAATATGTTTGCTGTTCTAGCCTCATTCTTTTCTCTTTCTGGGACACCAGATACACATATGTTAGACTGTGTGATCTTGTACCACAGATCAGAGACTCTGAGTTTTTTCTTCAATCCCTTTTCTCTCTTTTCTTCAGGTTAGAAAATTTTTAAATTAATCCATCTTCACATTTACTAACTCTTCTGTCATGTTGAATGTGGTGTTAAATACCCAGAAATTTTTAATTTGAGTTATTGAAGTTTTATGTTCTAGAATTTCTATTTGGCTCTTTTTTACAATTTACATTTTGCTCTTGAGATTGCCTATTTGGTTTGTTATTAAGACCATATTTTATTTTAATTCTTTTAACATATTTATAAATGTTGCATTAAAGTTTTGTCTACTAAGTCCAAAATCTAGACTATCTTGTTTCACTTTCTATTGACAAATTCTTTTTTTTTTCCCTATGAGTTACACTTTTATCTTTATTTGTGGTTCCAGTGGTTTCTGGTTGAATCTTAGAGATTGTGGAAACAATAGTGTATAGACTCTAGATTCTGTTATCTTCCTCTGAAGGGTGTTGATCCTTGTTTTGGCAGGCAATCTTCTTGAGCTTTTCACAGGTTTGGTTTTATGCTTTGCTGGTATGAGTCTGTGCAAAGCCTAAGGTCTTTCTCAAGCCTAATTTAGTTAAACTTCACCTCTAAACACTGCAGATCCCCTGCAGATTTTTGTCAGAGCTTGATTTTGGGCTTTGTTAGGCAAGTTCTCAAATAGGTCCTACTCTAGGGTGTGGTTCTTACTCTTAAGAATAACATGATCTGGCCGGGCGCGGTGGCTCACGCTTGTAATCCCAGCACTTTGGGAGGCTGAGGCGGGTGGATCACGAGGTCAGGAGATCGAGACCATCTTGGCTAACATGGTGAAACCCCGTCTCTACTAAAAATACAAAAAAATCAAGTGGGTGAATACCTAGGAGCATGACTGCTAAATAATATGGCAAGACTATGTTTACCTTTATGAGAAACTGCCAAATTATTTTCCAAAATGGTTGTACCATTATACATGCCCATCAGCAATGTGTGAGAGTCCTCTTGTCCCATGTCCCCAGCAACATTTAATATTATCAGTATATTTTGGATGTTAGCCGTTCTAATAGGTGCATAGTGATATCTCATTGTTGTTTTAATTTGTAATTCTTTGCTGACATATGATGTTGAGCATCTTTTCATATACTTATTTGCCATCTGTATATCTTTGTAAGTGAGATGTCTTTTCAGATCTTTCACCCATTTGGTTTGTCTCCTTATTGTTTTAAGAACTCTATGTTTTGGATACAAGTCATTTATCAGGTAAGTGTTTTATAGTATCTTCCCCCGTCTGTGGCTTGCTTTTGATTCTTTTAACAATGTCTTTCACTGAGCAAAGGTTTTTAATTTTTTTTTTTTTTTTTTTGAGACTGAGTCTCACTCTGTTGCCCAGGCTGGAGTGCAGTGGTGCGATCTCGGCTCACTGCAACCTCCGCCTCCTGGGTTCAAGTGATTCTCCTGCCTCAGCCTCTTGAGTAGCTGGTGCGTGCCACCATGCCCGGCTAATTTTTGTATTTTTAGTAGAGACAGGGTTACACCATGTTGGTCAGGCTGGTCTCGAACTCCTGACATTGTGATTCGCCCACCTTGGCCTCCCAAAGTGCTGGGATTACAGGCATGAGGTTAATTTATTATTAGACCAAAGAGTCTAATGTATTATTTTTTCTTTCATGAATTATGCTTTTGGTGTTTTATCTAAAAACTCATTGCTAAACCCAATGTCACTTAGATTTTCTTCCATGTTATCTTCTAGAAGTTTTATAGTGGTGCATTTTATAGTTAGGTCTGTGATTCATTTTGAGTTAATTTTTGTGAAGGATGTAAGGTTTGTGTCTAGATTTTTTTTTTTTGCATATGGATGTCCAATTGTTCCAGCACCATTTGTTGAAGAGACTATACTTTCTCCTTAGAATTGCCTTTGTTTCTTTGCTGAAGATCAGTTAACTATATTTGTGTGACTATTTCTGGTCTCTCTATTCTGTTCGAATGAGTTATGTCCCTATTCTTTTGCCAATATCATGCTGTCTTGATTACCGTAGCTTTAAGTCTTGAAGTCTCATCTTCTTTAGTGTCATGTTGGCTATTTTGGATCTTTTGTGCTTCTATAGAAACTTTAGAGTCAGCTTGTTGATATTCAGAAAATAGTTTCCTGATTTTTAAATCAGTGTTACAATGAATCTGTAGGAAAAAATTCAGAAGAATTGACATCTTAACAATATTGAGTCTTTCAATCCATGAATATGGACTATCTGTCTATTTACTTAGGTGCTTGATTTTTAGTTCCATATACGGGACCTGTACATATTTTATTTGACTTATACCTAAGTATTCCACTTTTTTGGTGCTATTGGAAAAAATTCTTCTGATCTTTTCATTTTTATTTTATTTTTAATTGACAAATTATAATTGTATGTATTTATATGATACAATGTGGAGTGATTAAATCAAGCTAATTAACATATTCATCACCTCACTTACCTGTCACTTTTAAGGTAAGACATTTGAAGTTTACTCCCTAAGTTATTATAAGAGATACATTATTATTGACAATAGTCATTCTGCTGTGCAGTAGATCTCAAAACTTATTCCTCTTGTCTAGCTGAAACTTTGTACCCTTTGATTAACAAATCCCCATTCCCTCCCTCCTCACCTCGCAGACTCTGGTAGCCATCATTCCACTCTCTATGAGTTTAACTTTTTAAAGATTTTTTGATGCTATTGTAGATGGTAGTGTGTTTTTAATTACCAAAGTCCAACTCTTTATTATTGGCATATAGGGAAACAACTTTTATAATTTATATTGTATCATGCAAACGTGGTATCATCACTAATTAATTCTATACATTTTTTGGTAAACTTTTTTTTTTTTTTTTTTTGAGACAGAGTCTCGTTCTGTCACCAGGCTGGAGTGCAGTGGCACTATCTTGGCTCACTGCAACCTCCGACTCCCTGGTTCAAGCGATTCTCCTGCCTCAGCCTCCTGAGTGTGCTGGGATTACAGGCACATGCCACCACACCCAGCTAATTTTTGTATTTTTAGAAGAGACAGGGTTTCACCATGTTGGCCAGGATGGTCTCAATCTCCTGACCTTGTGATCCACGTGCATCGGCCTCCCAAAGTGCTGGGATTACAGGCGTGAGCCACTGCACCCAATCATGTTTTTGTATTTTCTACATAGACAATCATGTCATCCACGAACAAAGTCAGTTTTATTTCTTCCTTCCCAATTGGTATATATTTTATTCCCTTTTCTTGTCTTATTGCACTACCTAGGACTTCTGGCACAAAGGTGAATAAGAGTGATGAGAGGAGACATCTCAGTCTTATTGCCAACCTTAAGGGACAAGCATCTGTTTCTCCTCGTTAAGTGTAATATTAGGTGTAGGTTTTTGTAAATGCTCCTCCTCCTCCTCCTCCTCCTTCTTCTTCTTTTTCTTCTTCTTCTTCTTCTTCTTCTCCTTCTTCTTCTTCTTCTCTTTACTCTTCATTCTTCTTCTTCTTTTCTGGGATAGGGTCTGACTCTATTGCCCAGCCTGGAGTACAGTGGCAAAATCATAGCTCACTGTAACCTCAAGCTTCTGGGCTCAAAGTGACCTTCCTGCCTCAGCCTCCTGAGTAGCTAGGACTACAGGCCTGTGCTACCACACCCTGCTAACTGTTTTTTTTTACTTTTTGTAGAGATGGGGTCTTGCTATGTTGCTGAAGTTTGTCTTGAACTCCTTGCCTCAAGGGATCCTCTTGCCTCAGCCTCCCAAAGCAGTGGGATTACAGGCATGAGCCACCATGCCCAGCCTATTTTTTATTAAGTTGACAAAGTTTTCCTCTATTCTTAGTTTGCTGAGAAACTTTATCATGGACATTGGATATTGTCAAATGCTTTTCTGGATCATTTGATATTATTACATAATTGTTCCCCTTTTTCCAGTCATGGTGGTGGATTACATTAATTGATATTTGAGTGTTGAACCAGCCTTGAATATCTGGAATAAATTCCACTTGGACCTGGTGCATAATTTTAAAAATAAAATGTTGGATTCAATTTTCTAATGTTTGTGCACAATTTTTGGAATTTTTATACATCAATAATTATGTCATTTGTGAACAAAGACACTTTTATTGAAGATTTTAATCTATATTCATCAGATAGATTGGTCTACATCTTTCCTTTTTGTAATATCTTTCTATGGTTTTGATGTCAGGGTAATTCTGGACTCATAGAAGGAGCCAAGAAGTGTTTTCTCTGATTTCTACTCTATTTTTTTAAATTAAAACTTTTTTTTGTGTGTGTGTGTGTGTGTGTGTGCAGATGGGGTCTCCCTCTGTTACCCAGGCTGTCTCCAACTCCTGGCCTCAAGCAGTCCTCCCACCTTGGCTTTCCAAAGCACTGGGATTACAGGCATGATGATTCTGTTTTCTAAATGAGAGCATAGAGAATTTTTATTTTTTCTTCCTTAAATGCTTGGTAAGATTCATCGGTAAAGTCATCTGCTCCTGGTGATTACATTTTAAGAAGGTTATTAACTATTGATTCAATTAATTAGATATATATTGGGCTATTTAGCTTGTCTACTTCTACTTGTGGGAATTTTGGTAGTCCATGTCTTTCCATCAATTGGTTATTTCATCTAAATGATTAAAATGAGGGGCATTGACATAGAGTTGTTTGTAGTATTCCTTTAATATCTTTTCAATGTCCATGGGGTCAGTAGTGATGACCCTTGTTTCATTTCTAATGTTGGCAATTTGTGTGTGTATGTGTCTCTCTCTTTTTTCTTGATTAGCTAGGCTAGAAATTTATCAATTTTGTTCATCTTTTCAAAGAACCAGCTTTTGGTTTCACTGCTTTTCTCCATTGCTTTTCTGTTTAAATTTTCATAGACTTTTGCCCTAATTTTTGTTATTTCTTTTCTTCTGCTTGCTTTAGGCCTAAACTGCTTAAATTCTTCCTATAATTTCCTATAATGTAAGCTTGGGTTATAAATTTTAAATCCTTTTTCTTTTCTAAAATATACATGTAATGCTATAAATTTTCCTCTAAGCACTACCTTTGCTGCATCTCACAAATCTAGATAGGTTGTACTTTCACTTTCACTTAGTTCAAAATATTTCTTAATTTATCTTCAGACTTCTTTGACATGTGTTCCAAACATTTGGGGAATTTTCAAGCTATCTTTCTAGTATGGATTTGCAGTTTAATTCCATTGTGGAAGCATATTTTGTATGATTTATGTTCTTTTAAGTTTTTTAAGGTGTGTTATGGGCAAGAATATTTTCTATCTTGGTGCATGTTCCATGTAAGCTTGAGAAGAATGTGTATTTGGCTTTTGTTCGATGGAGTATTCTGTATATGTCAATCAGATCAAGTTGACTGATAGTGCTACTTATGTCAACTACATCATTATTGATTTTCCTCCTGCTTGAGCTATCAATAACTGACATGACAGTGTTGAAATCTCTAGCTATAATAGTAGATTTGTCTGTGACTACTTTCACTTCTATCTGTTTTTGACTCACATATTTTGAAGCTCTTTTGCTAGTTGCATATTTAGGATTATCATATCTTCTTGGAGGATTGACCCCTTTACGATTATATAATATTCATTTTTAATCCCTGATAATTTTCCATCTTCTGAAGTCTACTTTGTCTAAAATTATTACAGCTGCTCCAGCTTTCTTGGTTTGAATGGTGTATTTTTCTCTACTTCCTTACTCTTAACCTATCAGAGTCTTTATATTTAAACTTTGTTTCCAATAGACAACGTGTAGTTGAGTCCTGTTTTTTATTCATTCTGACAATCTCTGTCTTTTAATTGGTGTAATTAGATCATTCACATTTAAAGTGCTTATTGATATATACATTGATTAATATCAACCATGTTTGTAACTGCTTCCTATTTGTTGCCAGAAACAATGTTTTCTGCCTCTCTGGTTTTAATTTAGCATTTCATATGATTCCATTTTATCTCCTCACTTAGTGTATTAACTATGCTTCTTTAAAAAAAGTTTTTAGTGGTTGCCGTAGAGTTTGCTATATACATTTTTAACTAATTTAAGTCCACCTTAAAATAACACCTTTACACTTCATGTGTAATGCAGCTATTTCATAGCAGAATATTCCTAATTCCTTCCTCCTATCTCTTGTGGCATTATTTTCATTCATTTCACTTATCCATATGCTATAATCCCCCAACACAATGTTATTATTTGCTGTTGAATTGTGTCCCCTCAAATTCATATGCTGGAACCCTAACCACCATTGTGATTGTGTTTGTAGGTAGGTAGGGCCTAGAAGGAGGAAATTCAGCTTAAATAACATCATCAAGATGGGTCTCTGATCTGATAGGACTGGTGTCCTTACAAGAAGAAATTCCAGAAAGCTCCTCTCCTTTCTCTCTCTCCACATGAATGCACCAAGGTCAGGCCATGTGAGGACAAGAAGCTTCCTGCTTCTGGCATTTCCTAGCAAGAAGAAGAAGAGTCCTTATCAGAAAATGAGTCAGCTGGAACCTTGATGCTGGGCTTTCAAGTCTCCAAAACTGCAGGAAAATAAATTTCTGTTGTTTAAGACACCCAGTTTGTGGTATTTTGTCATGGTAGCCTAGGCAGACTAAGATGTTATTATTACTTTAAACAATCTGTTATTGTTTAGATTAATGAAGAATAAGACAAATAAAATATTTTATTTTCATTTGTCTTCTCTGATGATTTTTTAAAAAATGTAGATCCAGCTTTCTGACATCTGTCATTTTTCTTCTGACTGAAGAAAATTTCTTGCAGAGCAGGTCTGAGAGCAACACATTCCCTCAGTTTTTATTTAAGAAAGCCTTTATTTCTCCTTCATTTTTGAAGGTTACTTTAGCTGGATATAGAATTCTAAGTTGTCTTTTCCCCACTCAACACTTTAAATATTTCGCTCGACTATTCTTGCTTGCATAGTTTCTGATGAGAAGTCTGCTTACAATTCTATCCTTCCTCTAGAGGTAAGGTTTTCCCCACCTGTCTTCTTTCAAAATTTTCTCTTTATCTTTGGTTTTCTGCAGTTTGCATATGATATGCCTAGATGTAACTTTTTGGTGTTCTCTGAACCTCCTGGGCCTGTAGTTTGATAAATGCCATTAATTTTGGAAATTTCTTGGCTATTACTACCTCAAATATTGTACCCCATTCTCTTTTTTCTCCTTGCATTTTATTTGCAAGTACCTTACATCTTCTGAAATGTTCCCACACTTCATGGGTATTCTGTTTTGTTTCTATTATTCTTTTGTTTTCTCTTTGAATTTCGGTTTGGGAAATTTCTATTGATATATCTTCAGGCTCACTAACTCTCTCCACAGCCACGTCCAGTCTATAGATGAGCGCATCTAAGGCAGTCTTCATTTCTGTTCGAAATGTTAGCATTTCCTTTTGATTATTTCTTAGAATTTTTATTTCTCTGGTTACATTATCAATCTGTTTTTGCATGTTTTCTACTTTTCCCCACAGAGTCCTTAATGTATTAATCATAGTTATTTGAAACTCCCTGTCTGATAATTTCAACATCTGTGTCATATCTGAGTCTGGTTCTGATGTTTGCTGTGTCTCTTCAGGCTGTGTGTTTTTTCTTTCTTCCCTTTTGGTGTCCTTTTAAATTTTTTGTTGAAACCAGACATGGTATGTCAGGTAGCAAGAATTGAGCTAAGTAGGCCATTAGTGTGAGGATTTATGTTAATTTTACTTAGAGTTGGTCTGTGTTTAATGTTTGCTATATCTGTAGGTGCCAGAGATTTCAAATTTCTTTAGGTCTTTATTTTTTCCCCACCCTTGACTTTGAACTTCTCCAAGCCCTCCTCAGAGAGAGTACTGCTTCTTGGAGCCCTTTCAGCTGCAATTCACTGCTGTTATACTGGAGCCCTGTTGGTGAGGTGGTAAATTGTGGGAAAAGGGGAGTGTTCTATATAATCTTTAGATTAAAGCTCAGTCTTCCAGGGGGTCTTGTGTCTGGCCTGTGACCTTCATAACTGTTTCTCCCACCTGTAGGTCAGCCAGGAAAGCTAGAGGGGGCTGCAGTGAGAAAATGTCCTTCCCCAAGGTGGGATAAGGCTGGACAGTCTTTCCCCTGGGGAATGGGCCTTCATTATGGAGAAGGCTCTGGTGGATTTTTTCTGTTTTTATTTTTTTATTTTTATTTTTTTATAAGAACTACTCTTCCTCTCCTTGTCAGAGCCAGGAGAGGCTCTTTCTAGAATCTTCTCAATAAGAACTTGGGGATTCCTGGAGGCAAAGCCCTTGAAATTGTGGAATCCCCCTAAGATTGCAGCCCCTGGAGTTTCTCACTGAGAGCTGGTCTATAGTCATCCGTTAGCAATTTGTCAAAATTGCCATGTAACTGTTCTACTAGTTATGGCTCCAGCAGCTTCTGTTCTGGGTAAGTGGAGCTCGGCTGTTACGCTCTAGGTTCATCTGTCTCTCCAGATTTTGGGGTGGTAGTTTACCTTGAAAACTCAGTTCTCTGACGGGTCCATGAAAAGTCATTGGTTTTCAGTTTGTCCAGCTTTTTGTTGTTGTTGTTGTGTGGATGGGAGTGACAACTTCCAAGCTGTTTTTGTGACAGAGCTGAAACTGGAAGTTTATGTATTTTTCATATCATAGAATGATTTTTCTCTTTTGATGTGTTCTCTCTGTCTCGCTCTCTTTTTACAGACCACAAGACAAATTTTGGATGGAGGGAATAAATGTTATTCAGAGGTGGAGTGTCTGATCTGCTGTGGTGGGGCTGACATTTATTTCATTTGTCATAACAATTCTGTGCCAAAGAAATTGACGTCCCCAACCAATAGTAGAGACCGGCGAGGCTCAGCGAGGTTGGGTCATCAGCTCAAAATCACACCTCCTGGGAGTGACAAATCTGGGATTTAAACATGGCTTTCTTGGCTCCAATGTCAGGGTCATACCAATATATCTAAGCCACTAGCTGCTCTCACCATTGTCTTTGGTTGAGATGCCACTGAACGAATAAAAATGGCCACCTTTCTAGGTGCTCGTCACGTCCAGCCTAGCAGGTCATGTCTTGGGGTTTTTCAGTATCAACCACGAGACTGGGCCAAGGCTTCCAAAGACATTGGTTTTATTCCCTGGCGTGGAGATCTGCAAACTTCTGTAAAGGATATACAGTAAATATCCTCAGTGTTGTGGGTCACGTGGTCTCTATGGCAACTGAACTCCATGGTTGGGTACAAAAGCATAGACAATATGTAAATGAATAGGCACAACTGTATCTCAATAAAACCATTTATAGACACTGACGTTTATATTTCATTTAATTTCCACACATCACAAAATAATATGCTTCTTTTGATTTCTTTCTTTCTTTATTTTTTTGAGACGGAGTCTCGCTCTGTTGCCCAGGCTGGAGTGCATTGGTGCGATCTCTGCTCACTGCAAACTCTGCCTCCGCCATTCAAGTGAACCTCCTCCCTCAGCCTCCTGAGTAGCTGGGATTACAGGCACCCACCACCACGCCTGGTAAATTTTTGTATTTTTAGTAGAGACGGAGTTTCATCATGTTGGCCAGGCTGGTCTCGAACTCCTGGCCTCAAGTGATCCGCCCTCCTTGGCCTCCCAAAGTGCTGGGATTACAGGCATGAGCCACTGCGTCTGATGTTTCTTTTGATTTTTCCCTGATCATTAAACTTTTATTAGCTTAAAAGGTGCAAAAGCATAGGTGGCTTGCAGAATTTGGCCCACAAGCAGCAGCTGGGCCATCCCTTGCTCAAAACCTCACAGAACTCAGTGCTAGGTTTAGGATGAGGGCTAAGGGCTGCCCTGGAGGGATGACTAAAGCTGTGAAAGTATTTAATAGAATAGTTGCAGAGAAATAATGATTGACAGTAATGGACAATTATGAGACAAACACTGTGCCAAGTACTTTATAGGTATTATCTGTCTCAATTATCTGCATGGTCCTTAGAAGAAGTTGTAATCAAATGCCCATTTAACAGACGAGAAATTCGAAGCTCAGGCAGTCACATATGAAGTGACAGAGCAGAGATTCAGGCTGTCTGAATGGCTCCAGTCGGTTTCATTTTGGGGAGTGGGTGCAGGTGGGTTGGGAACATAATGGGGTGCGAATCCAGGACAGGATCTCTACCATATATTAAAAGGATGGACATAAAAGCTCTTCTCTGAACTCGGAAGCTGGGGCACTCCTGTTTTGCAGATTTCCTGGGCTCGTTCTCTTCTTGGTGACTCCAGGTTTGTGAGGACCACACCTCTCCTCATCTTCAAGACAGTCTGTTTTCTCTGAATGATTGTCTTGGAGCCTACCTGGTTTGGCTAGATGTGTGATATCATGAGAAGCAAATTGCCAAGCCCCTGAACACCATTGTGAGCATTGGAATTGTGTGTCTTATTACTGTTAAATGGCGGGTAAGCCACCAGCGCTAGAGAACGTGTAATTTCACGTATAATTTAACGGAAGCATGCATCCTGGTGCCTCAGTCCGGGTAACAGCTTCCTGCTTTTGTACAAGGCGCTTTGCACATTAAAGTAATTGCAGAAACTTATGAGGACGACAGGAAAGTTTACTCTTCCTCTTTACGAAGAAAACAAATGTGTTTTTCTGCAGATTCTGCCAAGGCTCAATTTTAATGATCTCGCAGATGGAGCTGGCACATGTGAGCCCGTGGGTGCAGCTGTCTGCTTTCTCCAGCCTGAGGGGCGTGTGACTGCAACCATAGCACTGTGTCGGCAGCACTGCGTCTCTCCCGCAGCACCACTCTCCTAATCCACCATGTCACTTAAGGGGAGGAGGGTATGAGACCTGTTGTGAGACTAGAATGAGAAACACCCCAGAGGATACGCATTTGGCAAAGCTGACAGTTTTCTTGCTCTTTCACTGGCATTGGAGTTGGAGTGCCTTGCATGTGCCCTGCCCCTGCTGAAGTAGGTGTCCCTGAGCAGCCCATTACTTAGGTGGGAGCGTTAGGACAGAGCCTTGTTTTTCCCCACTACCCCTGCCTGGCTAAACACACACTCCATCAAGTAAACCACGAAGCAGCAGAGAGAGGGTTGGCAATTTGCTTTTGAAAATTCACACGTCCACGAGGGTTTCCACAACTTTGGCTGTATGTGCAATTGTTCTTTCCACCAATTGCTTATAGTTTGGAACTCAACCAGAGTTCAAAACTCAGGTGCATTCCTTCATTGACCCAGCTTCAGTATTAATAGTTGAGAGGAAAAGAAAGCAAACATTTAAACAAGTTCAGGGCTGGGGTTTATGAAAAATACACTATTCAAAGTTGTGTTAGTTTCCTATTTCTGTTATAATGAATTACTACAAACTGAGTGGCTGAAAACAACATAAATGCATTGTCTTACGGTTCTGGTGTCAGCAGGGCTCTGCTTCTTCTGGAGGCTCTAGGGGAGAATTCATTTCCTTGCTTTTTGCAGTCGGCAGAATTGCCTTCTTCTGAGGCTTCTCTCCTTGGCTTGTAGATGGCTGTCTTCTCGCTGTGTCTTTCATAGTTGCCCCTCTGTGTGTGTGTCTATGTCCAGATTTCCTCCTCTTGTGTGGACCACCAGTCATATTGAATTTGGGCCCACACATACGCACTCATTTTAACTTAATTACCTCTGTAAAACCCTATCCCTCAATACAGTCACATTCTAGGGTACTGGGGGTTAGGGCTCCAACATAGGAATTTGGGGGACACAATTTGATCCCTCACGTTAGTTCTGTCCTCTCCTCTGAGAACCTGACCGCTCCATGGTGCTTTTTGTACATACCTTCAAGCAGCCAATAGAGACCATCTAGGCCCTGAACACCACATCCACATTCCTAGGGGAGGATAAGGAGACCAGCCTCATGCTAGACAATGCGGGCCAAAAAGTTAAGGGTCCAATAGTGTGCCAGTCAGGGGAGTCCAAATGCTGTGACAGACAACCCCCCAAATCTCAGAGGCTGAACACAATCACAGCCCAGTATGTGGTGGCAGGGGTGCAGCTTCACGCAGCTATTCAGGGATCCAGGCCCTCATAGCAACTCTCTGTAGTAAACTGGGAAGTTGGACAGGCTCTGTCTGAAAGCACAGCTGTGCTCAGCTTAGGTTTCACAAGATAAGGTCTTGAGAAGTGATGTTTGATCTTGACTCTGAGAGGCACAGTCCCCATTGCTATTTTCAGTTATTTCACAAAGGGTTCATTTCCTCTTCCAGTTAATGAGCTCCCAAGGGGGCACAACTAAATGGCTCACCAAGTATCCCTTCTTGAGGGTGACCAGCTATTCTGGTTTTCCTGAGACTGAGGAGGACTCCAGGAGGCAGAATTTTAAGTTTTAAAATTGGGACAGTCCCAGGCAAGCCAGGACGAGTTGGTCAAGCCACTGTTTGTTGAAATACATATTTTCAATAACTGAGATAACTCTGATTCACCACCCTGGAATTAAGGGGAAGCAGAAGGAGCTCTAGGCACAACCACACCTGCTACTCTAATGACAAATGCCTGCTTTCCAAATCTCACTGGTCAAGCTCTTTTGTTTAAAAGAGTCTGAGACTCACTGGGTCAGGCACCTGCCTAGTGCTTTTAAAAAAATGTGAATAGGTCTCATCATTGAGAAATTGCAACTTAGAAGACAACCATCTAACTCCTATTGAAAACTCAAGAGAGCTGACAGTTCTGGGCTGTATTTCCATGTGGCAACAATTATCTGGAGCTGGACAGAGGTTTCCATTTTAGATGGGGCCTGAGCTTCCCAGTTGCACCGCTTACCACCATTTACTGTTTTCTCTCATGTCTAGCCCACTGACTGTGACGTCACCAACCTGGCCTCTGAGGCCATTGAGTTTGCAATGGATGGAGTTTTCTTAACTGTAACCCAATCAACCTTGGGGGAAGGAATCCCAGTCTTGATTGTCTCTCTGGAAACATTAACTCATAAACTTCAGCTCCATCTCAGTTCCTAGGATCCATTTTGCTTTCAAGGGGAGAAAGAGGTCAGGAAAGAGGCCGCTAGCTGGGCAAAAGTTTAGAAACCATTTCCCTCTAGCGCTGTGGAGTCAATCAAGCCCACAGTCTCCTTCCGCCAGCATCGTGACGTGCAGCCAGCCCTGGGAAACCGGTGCAGTTCTGGGAGCTCAAACGGGAGCCGTTCACGTGTCATTTTTCTTAGCAACAAGGATTCCGCTTCATTTCGGGCTTGTCTTGAGAGGCAGAAGTTTCTATTTATCAGCCAACAAAGAGGCTGAAGGGTTTGATGCCTGCTTTGAAGCCGGGGGCTGGGGTTTGGATTGGGTTCTAGGTCCCACCGTGTGCATGCCTTTCACCCCAAATCAAAAGCAAGAGGGAAAAAGGGATGATTGTGGTTAAAAAACAAACAAAACTGGAGAAACACGGAAAATATTGTGCTAGTTTATCTCTAAAGGATGTGCCCTTCTGGTAGTGCTCAAAGAGGCTGTAACTTTTCCTGACTCCAATTAACCCTCAGGGGACACTGACAGTCCAGGGAGTGTCCCAAGCACAGCTTTGACATAGTACTATTTCATCTAGGGAGGGGCAGAATGTGTAGCAACAGGGGCTCTCAGCCAGTGGGGATAAAAGTGGTTTTGGAGTCGGGCGCGGTGGCTCACGCATGTAATCCCAGCACTTCGGAAGGCCAAGGCAGGCAGATCTGAGGTCAGGAGTTCAAGACCAGCCTGGCCAACATGGTGAAACCTCGTATGTACTAAAAATACAAAAATTAGCTGGGTGTGGTGGTGCACACTTGTAATCCCAGCTACTCGGGAGGCAGAGGCAGGAGAATTGCTTGAACCGGCGAGGTGGAAGTTGGAGTGAGCCGAGATCATGCTGTGGCACTCCAGCCTGGGCAACAGAGTGAGACTCTGTCTCAAAAAAAAAAAAAAAAGTGGTATTGGGAAATGTTTACTGACTGAACAAAAGTTTTCTCAGCATCTTCCAGGTACTGGCACCATGCAAGGCCCAGGGTTACAGTGGCATCTGGGGCAGGTGCTGTCCCAGCAGACTCTGAAGTGAGGATTAGGACATGTCCCAGGAGATGCCCCTCAGGGAGGGGAACCAGAACAGGGATGGAGAGGAAGCCAAGCAGGGGGTGACTTCAGTGATTCCCATTCCCCTGCCTGATCCCGGGGAGAGCCCTGGCATATAAATTACCCCTACCCCAGAGCTGACCTGATTGGAGTGGGTGCTGCTGGTCTTGGTCACCTCACCAGTCAGTCACTGACTGTGGGCATGGTGGGGCAGCATGCAGGCTGCCCACAGAGTACTCCTCTGAAGTTTGGGTCTCCTTGGCAAGGCTTGGGATGTGAGGGGTGGGCACACAGAGGTGAGAAAGAGATATGGTGGTGACTGCATGGGGGCGCCCATGCATCCCCAGCAAGTGTAAATGAAAACAGCCGTGGCCCCTGTCCTACTCACTTCTGTTGCAATAACAGATGGGGAGGCTGAAAGAAGAGACACATATTCCCCACAGTGCAGGAGGCTGGGAAGTCTGAGATAAGGGAGGTGGCAGATTTTATGGCTGCTGAGGGCCCATGTCTTCCTTCCAGTTGGCTGTCTTCTCCATGACAGAAAAGAGTGAGAAAGAGAGAGAGCACTCCAGGGTCTCTTTAAAAGGGCACTAATCCCACTGCTGAGAGCCCCACCCTCATGACCTATTCACCTCCCCAAAGCCCCACCTCCTAATAGCATCACATTAGGGGTTAAGATCGCAACATATGAATTTTAGGGGGACACACACATTCGGTCTATATATAGCATTCCACCCTGGACCCCCCAAAGTCATGTCCTTCTCACATGCAAAATACATTTATCCCATCTCAGTAGCCCCAAGAGTCTTAACTCATCCCAATATCAACTCTAAAGTCTAAAGTCCAAAATCTCCCCTAAATAGCATCTAAACCAGATATGTGTGAGACTCAAGATATGACTCATGGTGAGGCAAAATTCCTCACCAGATGTGAGCCTGTGAAGCCAAACAAGTTATGTGCTTCCAAAATACAATGGTGAGTGAGGCATAGGACAGACATTCACATTCAAAAAAAGAGAGAAAGAAATAGGAAAGAAGGAAGGGATGATGGGTCCTGAGCAAGTTCAAAATCTAGCAGGGCAGCTCCGTGAGATCTTAAGATCAAGAATAATCCTCTTTGGCTCAATGCTTTGCCTTCTAGACCCACTGGGGTGGTAACAACACTGTCACTACCAGCTTGGTGGGGTGCTTCCCATGCTGTGGCTCCCAGGAGGGGCCCCCTCTTGCTTCAGCTCTCTGTTGGGGTTGGGGGATCCTGCTGGGCCACTATGGCTTCACTGGGTGTTGGTTCCACTCTTTGCAATCGAGATGGAGGCAGACCTCTCCACTTTTGCAATCGAGGTGGAGGCCATGCACCCTGGGCCTGTGGTGGGAGTGGCAGCTCTAGTGACCTCTGAATCACCTTTGGGGTCCTTCTTTCCTTGTGCTGAAGAAAGCTGCATGTTCACATCTGAAGAATTCTATGGTCTGGTCCTGTAGGGTCTAAGAAGTCCTATAATCTTTATTTTGTCCTGTTACCTCTTTTCCTTTAGTCCTAGATAGCAGTGCTTCTGCTGGTACAATTCCGTCTTCGCTTCTGGCTTTTACTGAGATGGTTGATCAAACCTATGGTTCATATTTGTACTTATCTTCTTATCAAATTGTCACTGAGCCACATCCTTAGCATTCTGCTCCAAACAAGTTTTCTCATTTTTTTTGCAATAGGGATAGGTTGACAATTTCCCAACCCTTTAAATTCTGGTTCCTTTTTGCCTAATAATTCCATCTTCAAATTATTTCTTCCTTCACACATTTTATTATAAGCAGTCAGGAGGAATAAAGCCACTTCTTTAACAATTTGTTTAGAAATTTTCTTTGCTAAATATCCAATTTCATTGTTCACAAGTTCTACCTTCCACAAAACACTAGAACATGAACAAAATTCAGCCACATTCTTTGCCATTTTATAACAAGAATGGTCTCTCCTCCAGTTTCCAATAACATGGTTCCCATTTCCATCTGAGACTTCACCAGAATGGCCTTTGCCATCCATATTTCTCTCAACATTTTACCCATGATTACTTAGGTATTCTCTAAGAAGATGGAAACTCCTCTTATCTTTCTGAGCTCTCATCAGAATCACCTTTGAAATTCCCTTCATGGAATTCTAGGCTTTTTCTAGCATGCACCTCAAAACTCTTCCAGCCTCTACCTATTACCCAGTTGCAAAGCTGTCTGCGTTTTCAGATATTTGTTACAGCAACACATTGTTTCTTGGTATTTTTCTGTTCTAATGAGTTTGGGCTGTTATAACTGGGTGGCTTAAACAACATAAATTTATTTCTCATAGTTCAGGAGGCTGGGAAGTCTGAGAACGAAGTGTCAGCAGATTCAGTATCTGGTGAGGGCCTTCTTCCTGGTTTCCAGATGACCGTATTCTCACTGTACTCTAACGTGGTGGAAGAAAGCCCAAGGCAGCTCTCTGGGATTCCTTTTATAAGAACACTAATTCCATTCATGAGGGTTCTACCTTCATGACCCAATCACCTCCTGCCTCCTAAAACCATCACATTAGGGGTTAGGATAAATTGGAAGGGACACAAACATTCCATCCATTGCAGCCCTTGCCTCACGGGACTTGCCAGGTAACAGGGGCAGGTAGATGCTCTGTAGAGGATGGAGGGATAGGAGAGTTGCTTTTTGAGGAGCGTGGAGTTTACAGGAGACAGAAAATAGAGTAAGAGATGAGTTAAGGAGTTGAGAAGAGAGGGCAGGGTAAAGAACACCCCAGATGCAGGGAAGAGTGTGTGCCACCACCAAGTGGAGGGAGAGGGCTCAGTCGAAGCTCACCAGAGGCTGTGTGCATGGAGCTGGGCAGGGAGGCCAGGCCAGGAGGCTGAGGGGTCAGCAGGGGCCAGGCAGGCCAGGCTCTTGGGCTGCATTAGGGAAGCCACTGGATGATTCCAAATGGAGGAATCAGGGCTCCAAGGCCATTTTCAGAGATGATTCTGGGGAGATTGAATTGGAAGGGGCTGGAGAAGGGATGACGGGCCTCTTCACAGCCATGACCAAGCTGACAAGAAGAGGGGAAGTCTCTGGTTTGGGGAAAGTGACATGATTGTCAGAAAACCAAGGGAGAAAATCCATCTACACATAAAGCAAGAAGTAGTTTTAATTCATCTCTGGGGCTGGGGATGGGTCCACCCTTCTGAGATAAATTCAGGTACTGTTGGTAGGGATAAGGTGGGGTGGGAACAGTGGGAGAGATGGGGGTGTATCAGTCAGGGAGGCTGGGTTATGCTGCAGTAACAAATGGCCCTAAAGTCTCTGAAGCTTAAGACAAGGTGATTGATTTTTTCCTCATATGGGACCATCCATTGGCAGGGACTCTAACTCATGCCATGATCCTCCTCTCTCTGTGGCCCAGATAAACAGAGTAGCTGCTCACTGTGGCAGAAGAAAAAAGAAAATAGGACTGGCTTTTATAGCTTCCACTCAGAGGAGACATCTGTCACTTCTGTTCATCTTGAGAAGGCAAGTCATGTGGCCACACCTAGCTGGAAGCCTGTGCCTGGAAGGAGAGTGAGTCAGGACACTCACGAGCAGCCCTGGTGGCTCCCACAACTGGGATTGCTACCATCATAATTAGCAATCTGAGGACCACAAATGAGCTCAATGCTAGTTTTTTAGCTTCTGCTTTGGCATTTTGCAGAGCCCCAAATTTTAAGAAGCTTCCCGTTTAGGACGTGCGTGGCTTCTGTTTGGCCCTGGCATCTGTTGCCTGTGTACATCATCACTCACGTTTTCTGCTGTTCTGTTTTCCTTCCCTGGCCTCGTACTCACGCCCCTGGCAGCTCCTGGGACCCTTGTGTATCATCAGTACCCAGAGAACGAGACCCTCCATTATGGGTTGAATTGTGTCTCTTTCTAAATTCATATGTTGAAGTCCTAACCCCCACTACCTCAGGATGTGCCCTTATTTGGAAATAAAGTTGTAGAGATGTAACTAGTTAAGATGAGGTTGCTAGGTTGGGTTGCAATTCAGGATGACTGCTGTCCCGATCAAAAGGGAAGCTTGAACACAGACAGGTACACAGGGAGAAAGCCATGTGAATATGAAGATGGCAGTCCACAAACCATGGAGAGAGGCTGGGAACTGCAGGAAGCAGCCCTGCTGACACCTTGATTTCAGACTTCTGGCCTCCAGAACCATGAGTCAATCCATTTCCATAGTTTAAGCCACCCAATTTGGGACTTGGTTGTGGCAGCCCTAGCAAATTAACACATCCACCAAGTGAGGGAATAATCTGAGTGGCAGAGAAGCCCTCCAGAGGGACTTCTTTCCTTTGCCCTGTGGACTCCAGGCTCTGCGCCTGGCAGCAAATGATGCCTAATCACATTGCCCTTGAAATCTACAGGGATTCTGTAGTTTTCCCCCGGCTCTCCATTTCTCTTGGCTTGTCTCAGTCTCCCGTGCTGCCTCTAGCTTGATTAGCTTTACCACGTGTATTTGGCTTCATTCTTATTTTCTTTAATGTTTTGATAAGTGAGATCTCAAGCTGTGATTTTCTGTCCATGTGCCTAATCCTAATCTCTCTATTTCTTTCACCTCACTATTGTAAGAAATGTCTCCTGATTCAGTGTCCCATATGAATTTAATTAACATGCTGCTTTTTAAGGAGTGGGTTTTGTTGGCAGGGGCAAAGTGAGGTGAGGGAGAAGGGGAGACAGTAGTGTGTCAGTCAGGGAGGTTGGGTTATGCTGCAGTAACAAATATCCTCAAAGTCTTTGAGGCTTAAGTCAACTTTATTAAAATGTTACCCTCCTTGATGGTCCTGTAAATATGTGTTTGCGTGATATCAAAGAATGACAACCTCACTTGGGGTGAGAGTGCCACCTTGACGACTTATGCTATGCTTTGCTCTCCATCTCACATTATGGTCTTGGCTACTCTCTCAGTTGAAATTACCAAGAAGAGGGAAGGTCTGAGGTACAGACATGTGCAGAGAAGAATCTTCTCTCTGCTTGAGCTTGGAGCATGATGGTGGCTTGCACAAATCCCTGAACTACATGTTTCAGAGGATCCATGCTGGGGTTCCCACCTCCTCCAACTAACATGGCAGGCGTAAAAGGAGCAAGGAGGGCAGGATTCAAATGGCTTAGGCAAGCAGAGGGCAGAAGATTGTTGCTTCTTGAGGGTTTCCTTTTACAACAACAAAAAAATGAGTAATAAAGTTGAATTTGGGGGCCATCTGATTTGTTAAAATAAATTATTGGAAGTAATCGGATGAAGAAGGGTACTGTTTTTAATTTGTTTAAGGGCATTGACTGAGGAAAATCATCTTTCTCTCTCTCTTTTAAACATGATTCTCCTCTAACTGGAACTCAAAAATTTTTTTTTTTTTTTGAGATGGAGTCTCGCTCTTTCGCCCAGGCAGGAGTGCAGTGGAGCGATCTCAGCTTATTGCAAGCTCTGCCTCCCGGATTCATGCCGTTCTCCTGCCTCAGCCTCCCAAGTAGCTGGGACTGCAGGTGCCTGCCACCGTGTCCAGCTAATTTTTTGTATTTTTAGTAGAGACGGGGTTTCACTGTGTTAGCCAGGATGGTCTCGATCTCCTGACCTTGTGATCCACCCACCTCGGCCTCCCAAAGTGCTGGGATTACAGGCGTGAGCCACTGCGCCTGGCGGCACTCAACATTTTTATAACATTTATCATGGGTTTTTTATGATTCTAAAAGTAATATAGGTCCACTAGAAAAATAGATAAAAGCAGGCCGGGCGCGGTGGCTCACGCTTGTAATCCCAGCACTTTGGGAGGCCAAGGCGGGCAGATCACGAGGTCAGGATATCGAGACCACGGTGAAACCCCATCTCTACTAAAAATACAGAAAATTAGCCGGGCATGGTGGCGGGCGCCTGTAGTCCCAGCTACTCGGAGAGGCTGAGGCAGGAGAATGGCGTGAACCCGGGAGGCGGAGCTTGCAGTGAGCCGAGATCGCGCCACTGCACTCCAGCCTGGGAGACAGAGCGAGACTCCGTCTCAAAAAAAAAAAAAAAAAGAAAAAGAAAAATAGAGAAAAGTAAATTAATCTCACCTCCTAAAGACAACCTCTGTAAACATTTTTCTGTATTTTTCATTTTTTCTATGTATTCTGTAAAGTTGGCATCATACTCTGCCTACAGCTCAGCCTGTATTTTCTTTAACATCCTATTATAAATACCTTTCTCTATACATAAATGTTGGTAACATGATTTTATAAGGCTACATGAAATTCTGTTATGTGGATGTACTCAAGTATATAAAGATAAGCCTTTATTGTTGGACAGTGAAGCTGTTTTCAATTTTTGCTGTTATAAATATCAGCACTGGATCAACATCCTTTGTGTGTCTCCAGTTAAGAGGAATCACTGTTTAAAGCTTCGAATTTCTAGCTTTGCTCTCCCCAAAGAAATGTACTCCTTTACTTCTACTCTTTGGTTGTGAGGAATGGATGAGCTGAATGCCCGTAAAAAATGCACACGTGAAAGTCATGATATCGGCGGCTTCTCATGTTTTACACACTTTGCGTGTATTAACTCATTAGCCCTTAGAGATGCCCTATGACAGAGGGATTTTCAGTATCCCCTTTTTATAGATGGGAATGAGAGCCGAACACAGACCTGGAAAGAGAAGTGCCAGAACTGGGATTTGAACCAGGATTCAAACCTGGTGGTCTGGCTCCGGTGTGTGTGTTCCCAATCACTGTGCCATGTGGCCTCTCAGAACGGCTCCCCACAGGTGACACATCTGCAATTGGTGGGAATCTCACGTGTTGTGAGATTGAATTGGAAGGTTGGAAGGAGCTGCTGAGGACATTTTATAAGGCTTTGTCCCATGACCAACTGAGGTCTGATTGATCATGAATCCTAAGAGCTCATTCCAGAAGTGCCGGAAATGAACAGAGGTACTGAGTCTCTCTGAGTGCATGGTCACCGAAGAGCCTCCTCCTCCACTCTGGGAGGTGGGAAGCTTCATCCTCTTACCACCATCACCACCTTCGTCATCACTATATACATTTACGTAAAGGAAGATCTATTAGGAGGGGTTGGATCATGCAATGATGAAGGCTCAGAAGTCCCACTATCTGCCATGAATGACTCCAGCCTGATTCCGAAGGCCTGACCAGCAGGGGAGGCGGTGGTGTAAACCTCAGCCCCAGGGCAGAACGAGCCCGTTGTCCCAGCTCAAGCAGCAAGGCAGGAAGAAAACAGGGCGACTTTCTCATTCCTCCACCTTTTTGTTCTATTCAGCTCCTCAGTGGTTTGAATGATGCCCAGCTGCATGGGGAAGAGCCATCTACTTTACCGAGTCTACCAATTGAAATGCTCAGCTTATCTGGAAACACTCTCACAGACACACCCAGAATAACATTTGATCTGGGCAGCCCCGCGCAGTTGGGTTGATCCATCCAGTTAACCATCACGAATCCTTTTTTCTTTCTGGAGGCAGGTCCAGAGTCCCCAGTGATACTCCTGGCAAGCCCAGGCAGAAGCAGATGTGCTTTTCAGGATGTGCCAACTGAAGACTGGGATTGTCCTGGAATCCCTCTTGGTCACGTGCCACCCCTAGGTAGCTAGGGTTCTGGGAAGCTTGCCCGCCCACTGAGTGGGGTGGAGGGACAGAGGAGCACATGCCAGCCCCACCCAGACCATGTAGACCAAAGATGGGGAGGATGGGTCTCCTCTAAGAAGACCAGGAAGTTGTTACCAGCGGGAAAATGGGGATGGAGCAAGCAAAACCCGATGTCCTTTGCATCCTTAAAGGGTTTTGAGTAGGTGAGGAAACCATTGAGTTTGCATTTTGGGTAGGATGACTCTGTGATTTCAAGTTTCTTCAGATCAGTAGGGGGTGCACCTTCAACTGGCTGAGCCCCTGAGGGCAGGTGCACCAGCTCATCCCTGACTCATGGTGGGAGCTCAGATGTTCTTTTTTGTGGCGGTGGTGGTGGGTGGGAATGAATGGCTTTATCTCTGTGGCTCCATCTGTGACTGAGTCATCCATTCACCCTTTTCCCTGATCCCCACCTTTCAGCATCAGATAATATTGTAACTCTTTGGGTAGCTGTGTGGGAACAGTGGCTTGCCAACCGTCACCGTGATTTATCCACTGCTGTGGGCTCCCTGGACAGACCCACAATTAAGAAGAGAAAGCCACACAGCTAAATCTCTGCTGCCTGTGAAACAACATCTATTCCCACATTTTTTTTTTTTTTTAATTTCTTGCCGCCTGTGAGCAGGGTTTGTCTAAAGTGATTATAATGGGGCGGAAGGCGGTGAGATTCTTCTCCCGTGGAATGGTGCCATAGTGAGGCCAGCTGTCAAGGGGTTCAAATACTGGAGGCATTTTGCTAGGCCATGAAAATGCATGGAATCTGGAGATTCTTGAGCCAAAGAGATCCCAGCTGTGGTCATTTGCCAATGACCTCAGGCACTTGGAGCATGCCTGGGCTGGACAGAGTGGCCTCTGCAGTTGTCAATCCAGGCTCTCCCAAAACACTGCCTGCAGCACATAGTGTGGTGCTAAGTAACAGAGAACCACAAACTGAGAAGCTCATGCCTTTCTCCATTTGTCGTTGTCTTCTTTTTTTTTTTTTGAGATGGAGCCTTGCTCTGTTGCCCAGGCTGGAGTGCAGTGGTGTGATCTTGGCTCAGTGCAACCTCTGCCTCCTGGGTTCCAGCAATTCTCCTGCCTCAGCCTCCCGAGTAGCTGGGACTACAGGCACCCACCACCAAGCCTGGCTAACTTTTGTATTTTTAGTAGAGACAGGGTTTCATCATGTTGGCCAGGCTGGTCTTGAACTCCCGACCTCAGGTGATCTGCCAGCCTTGACCTCCCAAAGTGCTGGGATTACAGGCGTGAGCCACCATGCCCAGCCCCTTTTCCCATTCTTCTGAATCCCTCTAGTGATCTCAAGAGGAAGTCTCGGCTTAGTGCTAATATGCCTTTAACCCCCGCTAACATAGAACATCTCCATTGACCACGAAAGCTCTGAGTATGGAGTTTATTTTGAAGTTGATTTGAACAGAGAGAGAGCTAGATGTGACTCAGAACCTTCAGGTAAGGATGTGCAACCATGTGTAGAACATTTTACTCTATTTATCTCATGGGTATTTTCTGTGTATCAAAAGTGATGTTTCTTTTTCATTTAAGATAAGAATTTAAAATTTACTTTTAAATAGATTTAGGAAACAAAGTGAGAGTTGATTGAAGGAACACACTAGCGTGTGGGGCGGGAGGGAAGGATGTGGGCTACACAGCCTTGCCTTTGGTTGCAGAGTGCGACACGTCGTGGGTAAGCACCCAGTGTGGCTCAGGGCCAGCAGGGCAGCGTCATCAGGGAGCTGGTTAGAAACGAAGACCCTCGGGGCCAGGCGCGGTGACTCACACCGGTAATCCCAGCACTTTGGGAGGCAGAGGCGGGCAGATCACGAGGTCAGGAGTTCAAGACCAGCCTGACCAACATGATGAAACCCCGTCTCTACTAAAAATACAAAAATCAGCCAGGCATGGTGGTACGTGCCTGTAATCCCAGCTACTCAGGAGGCTGAGGCAGGAAAATGGCTTGAACCTGGGAGCAGAGGTTGCAGTGAGCTAAGATCATGCCACTGCACTCCAGCCTGGGTGACAGAGTGAGACTTTGTCTCTAAATAAATAAATAAATGCCCTCGGGCCCCAGCCCAGCCCAGCTGAGTCGGAACCTGCACTTTAACATGGTCCCTAGGTGGTTTGTGTGCCGGTTAAAATTTGAAGGGCCCTGGTCCAGCACATTAGATGTGCACTCCTGTCTCCTGGTAGGTGCCTTGAGGTCAGGGGCCCCACTTCTTAAGACCCAGAGCCCTACCAGTACTTTATTTAGCATAAAGTAAGTACCTAATCAATTTGGTTAACTGCTGCCTCCCAACCACTCCTCATGACTTAGCCATCAATAGTGGAGAGAGTGCAGGCATTTCTGCAGCCAGAAGCAATGTATGAATGAATGAATGAATGAATGAATGCATGAATGAATTGCCTTAAAATTCTTACCAAGCACCCACCATTCCCCAAACAAGATGCCAAGCTACAGGAATGCAGAGATGATTCAGACAAGGATTCTTTAGGGAAGTCACAGTCTCTTAGGGGAAACTGAGCCATGAACATGTAATCACAATACAGTGGATGAGTGAGGTGATAGCGCTATGCCGGGGACTCCTGGGAGTCGATGTTAGCTAATCCAGGATAGGAGAAGTTAGGGAGGGCTTCCTGGAGGAGGAGACTCTCCTTGCTGAGTTTAAGAAGATGAGCAGGATTCGGACAAAGAGGTGAAGGAAGAGAATTCCAGGCGATGGACACAGCACAAAGAGAGGCAAGCGGGTGGAAGCAATGCAGGGGTGGGTTGGGGCTGGTCTGTAGGGGAGGCAGGGCCAGATCATGGGAGGTTCCACAGGCCGTAGTGTGGAAGATGAGATCTTTAGGGGCTTTTAAAGGGTTGTAAGCAGAGAAAGAAAGAGGTGAGCCGGGCTCAGGGTGGGAGATGGGGTGACAAGGGTGGAATGTGGAGGGGGCCGACCCACTGGGGCACTGCTGCTGGTCCAAGTGAGAGGCAGTGGAGGCTTGAACTGGGCAGATGCAGAGCAAGGGACAGGGCTGGGAAATCCTTTCTTCTTCCCTGGGTTCTAAACCATGGGAAGTGCTCCTCTCTGCTTCAGCTGAGATGTATTCCCTTCTTTGCTCAGCCTGCAGCCAACCCCAAATGTCACAGGTGCCTCCTTGCAGCAGCCTACTCTAGTGGAGTTTTCTTGATGCTGAATGTTTGTGGGAAATAACTCCCACATGTGCCATGAACTCCTGCCTTCTTATTGTGATTTGAAGTTCAAAATTGCCATTACTGTGAAGTTTGTATTATAGGGCACCTTAGGTTGAGTCTCCCCCAGATGCAAGCTCTGAGTGTAGAGTTTATTTTGAAGCTGATCCCAGGCAACTCCAGCAGGGGTGTAAGCAAGACAGGAGGTAAGACAGGTATGGGAAGGAAGTGAAATGTTACCGAGCAATTCATCGCTGTGGGAACTGGAACTTAGCTGGGCTGGGAGCTCTCGGTGTGTCAGGTGTCATTCCAACCCATGGGTACTTCCAGCTCCTGTTAGCTCATGCGATCCCGTTACACTCAGCTACCTGTGTCCAGTGACGCACACTGGGAGCTTGACATGGTGGGAGTATTGACACCATGGAGACTGGCAATCACTAAAATCAAGACTCCCCTCCCTGTAGATACTCTGTTGTTAAGTGTTCCCAGCACGCCACTGGGAACCCCTGGCCTACCAGTGCCCTGGCAGAGCAGCACTGGCTGCAGGAAAATGAAAAGGCCGTGGGAATGTGGGCAGCCATGTCTTCAGAGTCATCACTGTATCATCCCATCCATTTTCTCTTGTGCTTTTGGGGATGCGACAGTGCAGTAAGCATGTCAGGCAGGTGGTCATTTTAATTATGATTTTCCACTTAGTTGCAAAGGATTTCTAAGTCAATCTGACTTGTAAACCGTCCCTTCTTGCAGGGCAGAGCCACCTAGTACATTGGAAAGGACTGAGGATCTGCCCCAGGAAGCCTGAATTGGAAAGGTGAAAACAACCTCGATAGCCAACAACAGAGGATTGGTTACATGAATAACTACACAGCCTCACAAGGAAATGACCAGTGAAACAGAGAAAATAGCAGTTATGGGATTTGCACCATTGGTGGTGAGTGCTTAATTTCACCTTTATTATTACTATTATTTTACAATGAATTTGTGCAATTACATCATGCGTATGTTCTTCAAGGGCTGGATAGCAATACTTCAATACCTTTCAGATGATGCTCTGAGATCAATCAACTCTGTGAGCCTGGGTTTCCTCCTCTGTGAAATGAGGATCATATAGTGCCTGATTCAGAAGTGAAGCAAAGGGAATGAAAGTGTTTTTAAAAATATAAGATGCAATATGAATGCTACTTACTATTGTTTTGTCTTAGGGACAATGATCTTGTTTCTACTGCGAAAAGCAGGATATGGAGGCCCAGAGGAAAACAGCTGGATCCCTTCAGCATAGAGCATTCAAGCCAGCCCTTAGCCAAAATCTATCCAGGTCCACACCGTTTTGGAAATAGCAGCCCTCAGGACTTTGCAAGGGAGGGAATGGAGGATGAATTTCCAGAAATGAATATCCCTGAGACTATTTCCCTTGGACGGATTGTCTTTTCTGAAGGCATTTTTAAATGATAACTGGAAATGCTGATTTCACCAAGAACAAGCACCCCTGCCCACACTTTTCCCCTCTGATATGCCCCCAGAAGGGGTCTTTGTTGATGGCAACTTGTGGGGTAGATACAGCTGAGATCCCACAGCAGAGCAGGGCTCCTCTCTTTTGATCCCCAAATCTGTGGAATGTATCTTCCAGGGATCAATGAGCTGGAAGCCATGTGAGAATAGGGTGAGGTAGGTGAGGGAACGGAAGTACTGCTTTTGAATAACTGGACACCTGATGGTGCCAAGCTCACTTCCCAGAGTTAAAAATGGGAGGCTGGGAAATCTCTGATGTTCTCCAGAAGGTTCAGTCTGAAAGAAAGAGAAGGTCAAAAGTTTCGAAAGGAGAGGACACAGCTGGAATGAAATGGAGGAGTCAGTTCCCCTAAATCAAATCTTCATTTTTCTTTTGGTGAAGGTTTCAGGTTTGAGCTCCTTCCTGTGTCTGCAGCCGGCCTCTGAGGGTCCAGGATGCCCAGACGATGACAGCAGGGAACCCCTTTCCATGGTGCCCTCCTGCATCTCTGAGCTGTGCCGAATTCTTCAAGACCTTGCCTGGCTCATCCCTGAAACGAGGCCGCGAGGAAAACACTGTTGTCCCTTCCAGTCTGTAGGTGAGGAATGAGGCTCAGAGAAGCTTGGTCGCTCACCCGCAGTCACCTGCTCCCACGTGGAGGAGCTGAGATTGGAGGTCAGCCGGTCTGGCTCAGGAGCTTGACATTGACAGCTCCACCATCCTGCCACTAAGAAATTCTTTCTTAGGACAAGGCCAGTTCTGTAGAAGCTTATCCGCAGAAAGCCAAGAGCAAGCAGGTTCCCATTCAGCCACAGCAGGCCTCAGTGAGGCCACAGGCAGCCAACTGGGAGAAGCACAGTATTTCAGGTAGAAGAGAGCAGGTATCGACACATGCCGTCCTCTTCCTTCACTCTCTCAACTCTCCTTCCTTCTCTCCCTCCCATCTCCTGCCTTCTCTCCCTCCCATCTCTTCTCCTTCCTTCCCTCCCATCTCCTTCTTTCCTTCACTCCCATCTTCTCTCTTTCCTTCCCTCCCATCTTCTCTCTTTCCTTCCCTCCCATCTCCTTTCCTTCTTTACGTCCTTTCCCTCCATCTCCTCTCCCTCCTTCTTTCCCTCCCATCTCCTCTCCTTCCTTCCTTCCCTCCCATCTCCTCTCTTTCCTTTCCCTTTGCCTCCCTTTCTTCCATTCTTCCGTCTGTTCTCCCTCCCTCCCTTTCTGCTCTCCTCTCTTCCTCCTCCTCCTCCCTCCCTGTCTTCCATCCCTTCCTCTTTCCCTTTCTTCCTTCCACAATTTATTGGGCACCTATGGCCCCATGCTCTGTGTTGGACACTAGAGTCACTCCAACAGAGTGACCCCCCCTTTCCCTGGGGGGTCACAGGCAGGTGGGGAGACAGATCTGTCACCCAATAAAGGCCAGGTGATGTGACAGCTGCTCTAAGTGAGGTGTGCATGAGGTCGCCTGGAACACAGTTCCCCCTGCCTCGTGCTATTTACTGACTGGTGGTGGGTTCTGTTCCAAGCGACACTGTGTACGTACCCGTCTCCCTTGAACATTCTATCCGTTCCAGTAAAATCCTGTTCATCTGAATGCTGGTTGATGAAAATTCATCAATTAAGCAGATTCAGATGGAGCACCTCGCAGCCAATGTTTGGCCGCAGGTGGAGGCGTCCCCTGCCACCTTCTGGGGTGAGAACATGTTCTGTCCCTCTCCTGATGGACCCCACCACTAGCCAGCTGAGACTGAGGCATCAGAAGAACGTGGGCTTCTGCACCATGCTCAGCCACAGACGCCCTCCCAGGGTCTGGATAAAGGCTTTCTGGGCACGGTGCCGTAGCACAGTTGGGTGTGTCCATTAGCTCTCTTCCTGTACTGGATGAGAAAGACAGTTGCTGCTGTCTCAGCCCAAACAGGTGAAGGTGGCAAGTGGGCTGCCCCTCTTGAGCCCAGCTGGACTTTTACACTGTTCACGTGGGCTGCCCATTAGGTGGGTGCTGTGGGGACAAGCAGCTGCCCATGGAGGGGCTGCCATGCTGGCTGGTGGGATGTTGGAGCAGCATTGTCCAATGCTCTTAGTTTATTTCTTTTAAATGAATTCCAGTGAAAGATGATCTGTCCCACGGTAGAGGTCACAAACCCATGTTTCTCCATCTGTGGGAAGTGAACCCCGATGGGCATTAATTTCCTGTAATTCACATCTGTTTTCTTTGCCTACCACAGTACACTTGGATCTCCTTGGGGTTCCTTTGCTTAGGGTGAAGTTGAGGCTGCCCATCTCGAGGGGTGGCAGTGTCACTTCACCAAACGGGTCCATCTGCCCATGCACGACAGAAAGCTAAACACTGAAGCACCAGGTTTTTGCAGCGAGAAAAGTTTATTGTGAGTTGACCGGCAAGAAGACAGGAGGAAATGCTCAAAAATCTGTCTCCTCGAGCTGGGGGCTCAGTGGGGTTTTATAAGCAAAGGTAATGTGATGTGATCTGATTGGATCTTGCGATGAGGTGATGCCAGGAGGCATGATCTGATTGGATCCTGGATCTTGCCAGGCGGTGTCTGCTTTTTAATTTAGTCCTTGTTCCTCGGCTGAAGACTTAAGTTCCACCCATGGTTTCACTCAGACTTGGTTCATCTGATTTCACCAAGAACAAGCACCCCTGCCCACCCTTTTCCCCTCTGATGTGCCCCCAGAAGGGGTCTTTGCTGATGGCAACTTGTGGGGTAGATACAGCTGAGATCCCACAGCAGAGCAGGGCTCCTCTCTGTTGATCCCCAAATCTGGAGTGTATCCTTCTTTCAGGGATTGATGAGCTGGAAGCCATGTGACCATAGGGTGAGGTAGGGGAGGGAAGGGAAGCACTGCTTTTGAATAACTGGACACCCAGTGGTGCTAAGCTCACTTCCCAGAGTTAAAAATGGGGGCCTGGGAAATCTCTGATGTTCTCCAGAAGGTTCAGTCTGAAAAAAGCGAAGGTTAAAAGTTCATCACATGCTCAGATTACACGACCTTGAACCTGGGAGTCCACAGCAACGGAAAACAACTCACAACTTTGTTACATCAAAGTTGAACCAGATTGGTCTGGTGCAGTTGCAGCAGGAATCCCGATTCTAAGCCCGTACCCACTACGACTGGCTCAGGGCTATGCATATGACCAAGTTTAGACCAAAGAGAGGTCCAAACCTGGACTCTTGATAAGGATGTTGTGGAAGAAATAGCTCTTTCCTCTGGGACTGGACACTAGAATGTTGCTTCTCACTGCAAGCATCCTAGAATTCATACTTTGAACTCTTGGATGTGTCAGGAACATATGGAGGGGAAAATGTCCCTTAAATTTTGTGTTTTCAATAATTTCTAATCAGTCATTTGATGTTACACTCTCGACTGTAAAGACTCTTTCTTCTGACCTTTTTTCCTTGCACCAGAAATGATGCTCTGCAGTTTTCTTTTGGTCTCCATTTGCGGTCTGAGCAAGTTCTTCAAGCTCTTCCCTTCTTCAGTTGTCACAGGCTGCTTCCTAAGTCCAGCAGGCACAGCATGGGTGGCCTCCATCACCCCCTCCCCCAGTGCCCACTGGACTACACATTGCCAGCTTTCCTTGTCCACAGAGCCTGGTGCTGCCAACCCGGCCTCTTCAGTTGTGCCGAAGGCAGTGTCCTGAACGAGCTCGGCACTGACATTCACCTATTTGTCCTTTAAGTCCGTTGTCTGTGCAAGGTCCATACCATCTTTTATTACTTTGGGTCTGCCTGCCCCCACTTTGTTTAATAATTATCTTTCTTCTGTTTAGTCCCATAGCAACAGCTACAGAATCACATCTTGAAGCGTTAGGCTCAGACAGGCACCAAATTTTAAGTCTTTGGCGTAAGTCCTAGGCAGGTGAGGGCCAGGGAATGGATGCTGGCCTTGTCTGGTGAAGGACTGTGGGTGGTCTAAGCATCTTAGGTGTTGGGGTGAGCGGCTAGGCATTGGTCTGGCCTTGTCTGGTGAAGGACTGTGGGTGGTCTAAGCGTCTGGCTGGGCGTTGGTCTGGCCTTGTCTGGTGAAGGACTGTGGGTGGTCCAAGCATCTTGGATGTTGGGGTGAGCAGCTGGGTGTTGGTCTGGCCAGGGAGGCTGTCAGGAGGAACGAGGGGCAGAGGGCAGGGCACCCACAACCATGAGTCCCTATCCTCTCAGTTCTAAATCCCTGCTCCTGGGTGCCTGGGTGAAGGATCCCCACCCATTTCACTGGCTTTCTTCATTATTTTATTTTTTGGAACTGTCTTAGTTATTGCCATGCATATTTTTTTCTCAGAACAGTTTTATACTCAGTTGTTAAAATCTGCCTTCCTCTGGCCCCCAGATCTCATTAGTATGGTGATTGGAATTATATTAAATTCACTTATTAATCTGAGAAGGGCTGGTATGTTTACAAGTCTCAATTTTCCCCATCCAAGAGTGTAAACTGTCTCTCTGCATATTTAGGTCTTCTAGAATGTTCTTTTTTAAAGTAAAATCTTGTAATTTTATTTCGTGTAGATTTTCAGAGTTATTCCATAGTTCACTCCTATTTTATAGTTTAAAAAATATTTTATAGCTTTTTTTTGTAAAACACTATTGTATTACTTCTTGGTCTTTTGGATAAGATCAAGTGTAAAAAAAATCACTTGTGATGAGACTATTTATATACTTAAATTAAAATTTCCACTTCCATGTCTACTTTGTTTGCCTTTCAGAAAACAAGCTCTTGAATATCATTATAAATTCTATGTTTTGTTCTGTTTTCTAATTTCTTAAACTTTTATTTTATCTCTATTAATTCCCTCCTTCTGCTGTCTTTGGTTTATTTTGTTCTTTTTTTAGTTCTTTTTAGTTCTAGCTTTGACTGCTTCCTTCATTTAGTTTAGTTATTTGTTTTTTAAATATGAAAACATTTCAATCTCTCACTTTTTTCCCTCCAAGTATAGACTTAGCCACATCTCATACATTTTTATGTAGATTGTTGTTGTTTATATTTTACTTTATAAATAATCTAATTTCAATTTTGATTTCTTGTTTGACTGAAACTATTTCATAAAAGCACTTCTCTGAGGCAGGAATTATTGTCATGCCCATTCTGCAGGTGAAGAAACCGAGACACAGAAAAGCCAGGCAGCTCATCCTGGTCCCACAGCTTGGACCTGGCTCCAGAACACATGTGTGTAAATGCTCCCATATGCCCCTCTCTGTTCTTATTGGCCATGAAGCTGAGGCCAAATCACTCAGGAAGTAGGAGCAACCAGATAGGGTGGCCAAGAGTCTCAGTTTTCCCAGGGGAATCCTGGCTGAGGACTCAGTGCTGAAAGGAGGTCACCTTAGAGCCAGGGCCTCTGCTCCCCACTGCCCTTGGGCCTTCCACCTCCTCTGCTGCCTGTCAGCCCTTCAGAGTCCTGGCAAGACATCAGAGGTGTTGGGGGAGGATGTAATTGGAGGAAATGTCTGGAACTTGAACAATGTGCTCTGATTTATAGCACGGGGAGGAACTGGTCAGTTCCTAGCTCCTAGGCTGAGGGCAGTGGGACAGGTGACATGGCAGGATTTGGTGTTTTCAAAGATCACCCTGGCTACAACTCCAAGAGTGATTTGAGAGGGACAGGAGTAGTCACAGGGAGCCCCTCCTAGGCTGTGGCTGGGGAGCAGGATGCACGAGGATGCCCTACTCATCTCCACATCCCCAGGGCAGAGCAGTTTCTGGCACATAGCAAGTGTCCAGCCAAGGTTTGTGGAGTGAGGGACACCTGACTGAGGTATGAAGCCCCCATCTTCCCGAGCAGCAGCTCACGCAGGGCAAACGTGGCCTCACTGTGGCCTGAGGCTCAGTCAAAATCCCTATACCGGCTGCTTAAAGTGTGGTCCCCAGAGTGGCAGCAGCGGCCCCATCTGGGAGCTTGTTAGAAATGGAGATCTCCATTAGTGAAATGCAAATCAAAACCACAATGAGGTACCATCTCACGCCAGTCAGCTTGGTGATTATTAAAAAGTCAAGAAACAACAGATGCTGGAGGTTGCGGAGAAATAGCTTTTACACTGTTGGTGAGAAGGTAAATTTGCTCAACCATTGCAAAAGGCAGTGTGGTGATGCCTCAAAGATCTAGAACAGGATATACCATTTGACCTAGCAATCCCATTATTGGGTATATACCCAAAGGAATATAAATCATTCTATTATAAAGATACATGCACACGTATGTTTACTGCAGCACTATTCACAATAGCAAAGACATGGAATCAACCCAAATGATAAACTGGATAAAGAAAATGTGGTACACATATACCATGGAATACTATGCAACCATAAAAAGGAACACGATCATGTCCTTTGCAGGCACATGGATGAAGCTGGATGCCATTGTCCTCAGCAAACTAATACAGGAACAGAAAACCAAATACTGCATGTTCTCACTCATAAGTGGGAGCTGATCAATGAGAACACATGGACACAGGGAGGGGAACAACACACACTGGGGCCTGTTAGGGGGTAGGGTTTGGGGAGGGAGAGCATTAGAAAAAATAGCTAATGCATGCGAGGCTTAATACCTAGGTGATGGGTTGATAGGTGCGGCAAACCACCATGGCACAGGTTTACTTATGTAGCAAACCTGCACATCCTGCACATGTACCCTGAAACTTTAAAAAAAAAAGAAAGAAAAAAAAACGAAATCTCTAGGTACCATCCAAACCTGCTGAATCAGAAGCTCTGGGGTTAGGCCTCTGCCATTCGTGTTTTAACAAGCCCTCTGGGCGAGTCTGTGATGTGGATGCAAGGTCAACTTTGAGAGCCCCCACTAGCAAGGAATGATGATCATTTGGGTGCATCTGGCATTGGGATGCACCTTTCAAGGTTGTGTACAAATAAACCATTTCTGAGCTGTCCGACAAATGGGCTCAGCCAACACCTCCTGCTTGGAGGCGATTTTGCCACAAAAGGGCATTGACTCCATGTCTTACCTCCCTGGCTCTCCATGGGCCTGCTGAGCTCTGGTTTCCTCTCCATCCTCAATTCTAAAGAGAGGAGCCTGCTGTCCACGTACCCATGGTGGCGAGAGGGCCACCGTGTCCTTCTAACTTGCCCAGTACCATGTTGGCACAGCCTTGCCAGAACTTCAGCTCGCCATCCCCACCCCCAGCTGCAGGACCTTCCCCAGGCTGATGCTTACCTGTTCACCTGAGCAGGCTGCCCAGTGCCTCTTATTTCACCGAGTCTTCCTTTCACAGGAGAGGCAGACAGCAGCACTCACCACAACTCCACCCCCTCCTGGTACCTTAGCTTCATGGGCATCACTCCCTGATCCTGAGTGATTAATTTCCAGCAAATCCTGCTGTGATGCAGGTCACCAAGATGGCAACATTGCCTTTCTTTTGCCCAATCCTGAGGTCTCAGGGTGTTATGGAAAATGGCACTTAGCTTGACTCAGTTCACCTTTAGGCCTTTATTCAGCTCTTCCTGCATCCCCTGGAGAATGTTAGCTGCTTGGGAGAGGGTGGTTTATAAAAAGGCAGGAGTTAGTGTACTCAGTTTGCTTCTAATCCAGTTGAGGTGTTTGTTTCTCAGGGTTGCTGGGTGACTTAAACAACAGAATTTATTCTTGCACAGTCCTGAAAGCTGGAAGTTAGAAATCAAGGCATTGGCAGGGTCAATTCTCTCTGAAGCCTCAGAGGCAGAGTCTGCTCCGCACCTCTCTCCCAGTGGCTGGTGGCCAATCTCTGCATCTTCACGTGGCCTTCTCTCTGTGTCTGTGTTTCAAATCTCCCTTTTCTTATAAGAACACCCTAAATCCAAAGGACTTCTCCAAAGAGTTGATCCCATCTCCAAAAAGACTATTTCCAAATCAGCTGTCATTCATAGCTGTAGGGGTTAGGATACGGATACGGCCTTTTGGGGCTGCTTTTCACACTGCTGAGATTTTGGGGGCTGTTTTTCACACTCCTGGGCTGCTTTTCACACTCTATGGAACAACACTGGGACAGGCGAGGCTGGATGAGGCTGAAGCTGCTGTGCCCTGTTGAGAGAAGAGAGGACCATGGTTTTCCCTGATAGCCAGAGCTCCCCTGACACCCCCAGTGTCGGAACATCTTCCCCATCAGCAGGGAGTCCCTCACTCCTCAGAGCTGGTGCTACCCCTGGTTGGGTATGTTCTGAGGATTCAGCATCATGATCCCCAAACTCAGCGAATGATTAGGATCACAGGCAGATAAATTCGAACCCAAAGACTAGATCAGTCCCTCTGGTGCAGCCTAGGGCTCGATCTTTCTCTGAAGCTTCCCAGCCAGCTTTGAGACTTCCTCTTTAGCATAAAATGGATGGTTCTATTAGATTAGAGTTGTCAGAGGTAAAACCCAAGATGCCAAATTAAGCTTCAATTTCAGATCAACAATTTTTTTTTTTTTAGTATAAGGATGTCCCAAATATTTAGTATAAGTATGGCAGAAACTTATACTAAAAATATTTGTTTATCTGAAATTCAAATGTAACTGGCATATTGCAGGTTTTTTCTTTTCTTAAGTCAGATTTCTTGCGTGTTTTCCAATGTGAACAATCATTGACATGTTGAGCATTTATTGAGCATTTACTGTGTTTCAAGCCATGTTCTAGGCCCTGAGAAATCAGGTTCGTGGAATCTCTGCCCTCAAAGACCTTACATTCTTGTTGAGGGCAGGGAGTCCAGGAGAAAACTGACAAAATCAGATAAATTCAAAAACAAGACAACTTCTGCTGGCAAAGGCGTTCACGAGGGGGCTCCTGGGCTGAGTTTTGGAGGAGGCAGAGTAGCTCGTCATGCAAAGCTCTTCCTGGAGAAGTCCAGGCAGAGGGAATAGAGGTCAGAGTGAACTTGGTGTGTTCCAGGAAGGGAGGGAAGGCCAGGAGGCTGGAACAGAGCGAGCAGAGGCCATGGTGGCCGCTACAGACTGAACATTTGTTCTCACTCTCCGATTCATGTGCTGACACCTCATCCCCAATGTGATTGCACTTGGAGGTGGAGCCTTGGGAAGTGAGCACCAGAGAGCTGCCTTGCCCCTTCCACTGTGCATGCACACAGAGAGAAGATGGCCCTCCATGAAGAATCGGGCTCTCAATAGACACCGAACCTGCCAGTACCTTGACCTTGGACTTCCAGCCTCCAGAACCGTGAGAAATGTTTCTGTTTTTAAACCACTCAGCCCATGGTTTTGTTATAGCAGTTTGAGTGGACTGAGACAGGAGGGGCAGGAGGCAAGGGAACAAGATCACCTGGGCTCCTGGGTCCTGGGAAGAGGGAGCACAGAGAGGCCCCTGGATTTCCTGTGCCGTGAAAGCCACTGGAGGGCTTCAGGAGGTGACAGGCTTGGATCTGAGTTAGACAAAGTCATGCTGGCTGCAGTGGGGACTTCAGTGGGAGGAGAGCAGACAGCCAGAGCTGCCTCTTTAACCGGGTGAGCAAGGCTGGTGAATTGGGCTGGGGTATGAGCCATGGAGCTCCAGAGAAGGGGAAGGTTTCAATGGATGTTTTGGGGTAATGTGAGCAGAGCTGACACTGAACTGGATGTATAATAGTGGGGAGGTTAAAGAGGTTCAAGGGTGGTTCAGCCAACTCTTGGGTGGCAGGTACTGGTGCCCATTATGGTGATGGCGCTTGGGAGGGTCAGGTTTGGGACTGTGGTTGGGGGCCAAGAATTCTGTACCTCTAGCCAAGGATGGCCCAGTGCAGCAAGGAGAGAGACCAGGGCTGATTTGCGAAGGGAGTTGAGGGCATGATACGGAGCACACTGGAGTGTAGTCTGGGAGTTTGGATGTGATGACACCAGGAGGACATATGGGATTCAGCTGCCCCTCTGGGTGTGCTAACCCTTCCCCTCTGAAGCATGATAGAAGTACAATTCTTCAGCATGGCACCCTCCAGCTCTAGGAATTTTGCAGCTCCTGTGGCTGGCCAACCACCATGAATTTTTAAAAGTAATAAACTGCCCAGGCATAGTAGCTCATGCCTGCAATCCCAGCACTTTGGGAGGCCAAGGCGGGTGGATAACTTGAGCCCAGGAGTTTGAGACCAGCCTATGCAACATGGCGAAACTCTGTCTTTACAAAAAATACAAAAAAATAGCTGAGTGTGGTGACACACACCTGTAGTCCCAGCTACTTGGGTGGCTGACAGGTGGGAGGATTGCTTGAGCCCAGAGGCTGAGGCTACAGTGAGCCATGATCGTACCACTGCACTCCAGCCTGAGAAACAGAGAGACACTCTGTCTCAAAGATAAATAAATAAGTAAATAAACAAGAACCCTGAATGGAGGGGTGGTAAGTCCTTCAATGAAGGTAGATGGGAATTCAGGAACCTACCGTTTCCCAGAATTATTTTCTGTGGTCACTGCTATGCTGAGTCTTCTTTTCTTTTCTTTTCTTTTTTCTTTTCTTTTCTTTTTTCTTTTCTTTTCTCTTTTCTTTTCTCTTTCTCTCTCTCTCTCTTTCTTTCTTTCTTTCTTTCTTTCTTTTTTTCTTGAGACAGAGTCTCACTCTGTTGCCCAGGCTGGAGTGCAGTGGCACTATCTCGGCTCACTGTAAACTCCATCTCCCGGGTTCAAGTGATTCTTCTGCCTCAGCCTCCCAAGTAGCTGGGATTACAGGCACTCGCCACCGTGCCTGGATTATTTTTTTCTATTTTTAGTAGAGGGGAGTTCTGCCATATTGCCTAGTCTGGCCTCCAACTCCTGGCCTCAAGTGATCCACCTGCCTCAGCCTCCCAAAGTGCTGGGATTACAGATGTGAGCCACTGCGCTCGGCCTATGCTATGTGTTTTCAATCATGAATCTTGGTGTGGGGAGAGGGATGAGAGCACTGTATTTAGTTTCCCTGATATCTTCCTTCAGGTTGGTCCAATGCAGGACCTGGGAAGGTAGAAGACATCTAGGCTGATAGGTTCCCTCTTGATAAGCAGTTTCCTGTTCTTAATGGTCCATCCACTCTCCGAACAAATAGAGAAGAATGACCTTCTCCTCTGGCTTGGAATTGGTCCCGAGAGGGAAGGGCCATTCTGAGAAAGGTCCCTGAGATGAGACCTGATACTTGAGGCCATACAAAGCAAATCCCCGAAGATGTGTTCAGCTACAGGCTGAGAACCTGAGATGAGACCTGATGCTTGAGGGCTGTGCAAAGCAAATCCCTGAAGATGTATTCCACTGCAGGCCCCAGAGAATCCGCCTGCCCTGGCTGCCTCACAGGCGAGGCCGTGGATAGGTGGGCTATTGGTTCTGGGCTCGGTTGCCCAGCACATTCTCAGGGATCCAGCCTTTCCTATCTTTTGTTTCACCCTTCTGAGCATATTGGCTTTCCTTCCTCAGGCTTGTTGCCTCAGGGTCATATGATGATGGCCATAGCTCCAGGCATCACATCCGAGTTCAAGGTGGGAAGAAAGGGGAAGAGCTGTGCGAGGCCCATCACTCCTTTAACAGAAAAACAAAAGCTTTCCCAGAAAAGCTACCATCAGACTTTTATTAGAACTGAGTTACATGGCCACTCCCAGCTGCCAGGGAGGCTGGGAAAGAGGGAAGCAGGATCTCGGATCAGCTTAGACAGCTCATGGCCCACATGGGCCTTTACTACCCAAATCCAGCTTGGACTCTGTTCTCCGAGAAGAAGGAATCTGGATGTTAGGCAGGACGCTGAGAATGTCTCCTCATGCATGGCACTGTCCCTAGTGCTGACCTCCAGAGAGGACGGGGGTTTGCAGGTGTTACCCTGCCCTTGTAGAACGCAACCCATTGGCACATAAACGCTAGTGGGCCAGTTAGAAAGGATCCAGACCAGCTCCTTCCATGCAGTACCGTGGGTGCACATGAGTCAAACAGGAGCTACACTTAGTCAGTGCTCCCTGGGCGTTAAAGTATGATTTCATTTTCTACTCTCAAGGACCCTATGAGGTGGGCATTATTATTATTTTCATTATGCAAATCAGGATATTCTGGTTTTTCAGAATAACTTCCCCAAGGTCAAATAAATTGTAAGAGGCAGAACAAGGATTAGAGTTTGCCCCCCGAGTCTGGGCTCTGAACTACTCAGTACTGACCTCTCTTCTCAGGGAATCTGACTGAGATGCAGCCTCCCATCAGAGAGGAGAATGGAGAGCACCATGATTTAGGGCAGTCAAGACATCCCTTGCTTTCTGTGGTCGACGGCAGGTTTCATAACTCATGATAATGAGCTTGTTTGCTTCTGGGGTTACTGGTTTAGTACCTGTATCCCCCACTAACATGTAATCTCATGGATGCAGGAACTGTAGCTGCCCCCACACTATTGTATCTCCCAGAAAACAAAGAGCACTTTGAAATATGAGTGGCAAATTTGAAGTCACAACCACAGATGCTACAAATCCAGACACTGGTTGGTTTGCAATTGAGCTGCATCAGACATGGGCAACTCTAAGTATGGCGGGGAACTCCAGGTGAAAAGTAGTAGGGATTTTTAAAGAATGTAATGATGTCTAATGATTCATTGGCCCAACTTTGGGCTGGCTAGCTGGGAAGGAAATCAGAGTAATTAACTTTAGAGCTGGTTGCCTGCTGGTTGGAATTCCATGCTCTGGCCACAAGGGGACAGCACTTGAGAGACGATGTTCCTAGGCATCCATTGTTCCTTTCTCCAGGGGCTTTGCAGTCAGACTCTTTTATTTGGTTGGTGTGTTTCTTCTTCCATCCAAGAACAACCACACACTACAGTTCATGGAATTAAATCTCACAGCAGTTAAAGGCCAGATAAAGAGAGCTGGGGTTCGGCTAGAAGTAATCCAGGAAGGCTCCCTGGAGGAGGTGGATCTTGGTCTGGATGGGCCAGGGCCATTGGTATTACCTCAGCAATTCAATTCACCTGCATTGCTTGAGTGCCTACTGTATGCCAGGTACTGCCCCTGGTGCAGTGGGCAAGACAGAGGCATTAGATGGGGCCTCTCATGGAGGACACAGTTTAGCTGGGGAGCAGAGGATGCTCACACAGCTATAGTGTAAGACAGAAGTTGATGAAGGCAACAAAGAAAAGGTAACAAGGTCAGATTTATTCTCACTGATGGGACCTGAAGTAGTAACGCTGAGGAGGAGGCATTTGAGTTGGACTCTGAGGAAGGGGTAGCATCGGTCAGGATGGTTTCACGGGCCTCACCCGGTGTTTTCCCCACCTGAGCTGGGAGGTAATGCCAAGAAAGCATTTACAATGTGGGGTGTATGTGTGACCCAGACATGGAGGGTAAGAAGGCAAACTTTAGTATTGGGCAGATGTGAGTTCAAGTCTCACCCTGGTCATTTCTAAGCTATGCCATCTTGAAATGATGTAACCTTTTTAAGTTTAAGTTTTCTCATCTACCAAATGATTATAGTACTTGTACTGACCTTGTAGCCTGTTCTGTAAGTTACATAAACAAAGAAAAAATTATTAATATCTTGAGATTGAAATTCCACATGGCTTATAACCTGGGAAGAGAGAAGAAAAGGCATTCAGTTATTCAACATATGCTTATAAAACACCTACTATGTGCTAGGCATTGTGCCGGGCCCTGGGGCTATAATAGGCTCTGAAAAAAATAAATATTCTCACCCTCATGGAGCTAGTGTGGAGAGAAAGCAAACAAAATAAGGCAATTGGATAAAAAATAGAGAAATCATGTCTTTTGTAGAAACGTGGATGGAACTGGAGGTCATTATCCAATGTGAGATGACTAGGAAGCAGAAAGTCAAAAACCACATGTTCTCAGTTATAAGTGGGAGCTAAGCGACGCGTGCACACAGACATACAGAGCAGAATAATAGACACTGGAGACTGGGGAGTGTGAACGAGTGGGGAAGGGGTGAGGGATGAAAAATTACCTGTGGGGTACCTATTTGGGTGTGGTACATGAAAAGCCCAGATGTCACCACTGTGCATTATTATATCCATGTAACAATCGCACTTGTAGCCCCTAAATCTGGAAAAATAAAAAAAATTTTAAAGAATAACAAGAAAAAATAAGGTAACCTACAGCAGGCCAGTTGGCCATAAGTTTTTTTTGAGAAAATAAATAAGGGAAGAGGGTAGGAATTGACAATCTGGAGAGGAGGGGGCCATTTTTAAATGATTTTCTTGGGCAGCTTCCAGAGGGTTTGCCTTAGGGGAGAGTATGAAAGAAATAAATCTTCAAACTTTTTTGACAGCAACAGAGAACCATAGATTTAGATACGTTTGGTGGAAGTTTTAAAGGCCAGCAGCAATCGAACTCCCAAGGTCCAGGAGGAAAATAGGGAGAAAAGAAAAACTAAATTCAATGCAATTTTAACAAAGGAAAAAAAAATAACAAATAAAAATAAATGGTAAATATATATTATCAAACAGGTGGAGATATAAAGTCTCTCAGATTTGACTTAAAAAGCAAAAGCCAACTCTAAACCGTTCACAAGACACAGCCCAAATAACCTGACCCAGAAAGGTTCATAATAAAGAAACGAGCTCTGGTAAGTGGGACAACACGAGGGGAGCTGAAAGCAGGGATGAAATACGACGATGAGATTAAGCAAAACTGAAGGCCACAGGCAGGAAACGGTAAGCCGAGGAATACTTTCTACTGACAAAATCTATAATCCACCAAGCAGACATAGCGGGCCCAAATCTTAATTGGCCAAATGTTTCACTGGGCGCAAAGACTATAATGCATGATCTCGACAAAGCCCCAATCATAGCAATAGACTTTGACTTTCCCCTCTCATAATTGGATAGGTCACGTGGACAAATAAGCAGATAAGGAATGTGGGCAACACAATGAACAAGCTTGATTTATGAAATATCAATACAACTCTGTTCCAAAGAAACAGCCCCATTCTTCTCCTGGGCGCAAGGAACATTTTTGATATTAGTCGTGTTCTTGGCTCACGAGCAGATTGTTTACTGCCACAAACAGAAACTCTGACTCAGGCAGTTTAAGTCATGGGGAAATGTAGAAACCCATGTCCAGGAGGTCAAGGAAGGGTGGGCACCAGGGTGGGCACCAGCAGGGGCCCTTGGCCTCTCTCTTAAGGCTGGCTGTGGCGAGGTGGAGCAACTGTGACAGGGTCGCCCTTGTTTTCTTCCACTGGAAGAAAAAAAGGAACTTCTCCAACCATGCAATAAAAGTCCTTCTCTTTAGTCAGATTGGGTTACCGATGTCAAACGCCCACCCTTGAATCAAGAAGAGTTGCCCAAGACAATGCACAGATTGGTTTCACCTGGAAGCCATGGGCAAGACAGATCGAATCGTCATGATTGACCAAGACCACTCAAGTCCCACCCGGGGAGCTGAGGCAGGCTCCGCTTCCCCACGGGCTGCGTGGAGAGAGGGGATCTGGAGCAGTGTCAGGGTGGGAGGGGAGGGAGAAGGGGGAGAAGGATGCTGAATAGGAACCAACAGAGTCCGTTACTCTGGCCAAGAGGAGAATGTTAACAAATTCTCGAAAGGATGTAACTTACGGGCCAAATTTTCTGCCAATAATGCTTTGTGATATTTGTAAGACAACTAGATTTTTAAAATGGAAGGATAAATTCTATACTGTAAAGTGCACAGTGTTAAGTATATACCTCGTTAATTTTTACACATGTACAGCTACCTAGAACACCTCCTGAAGCTTCCCATGCACTGTTTTGCAGCTAATGCCTCCTTCCAAGAGGCAACCACTGTACTATTCCAACTGCGGTCACTATAGATTAGCTTTGTCTGTTCTTGAATCTTTCACGGATGGAATTATATGGCCTGTAGTCTATTGTGTCAGCTTCCTTTACTCAATATGGTGTTGGTGACATTCATATATGCTGCTGTGTATATCAGTCCCATTGTTTATTGCTGCATAGTACTCCTTTGTATGAATTCACCACCGTCCTTTCTCTAACGAATTGATAATTTCACTGGGAAATTTTAAAGCATACTCTTCTAAATAATTTTTAAATCGAGAAAATAGAAACTTAAATTTTATATCAATATTATTTATCAAATATTGATATATTACAGCAACATCTTGGATGCAGCCAAAGCCATATTCAGAGGACAATCTATATCCCAAAATGCTTTTATTGTTAAAACAAGAATGAGGGGATATGAGTGACTAATAATTAAACTAAAGAGTATAGAAAACACTATAAATAAATCAGAAAACAGAAAGATTATTAGAGAGGAAAGCAGAAATTTATTAGGAAAAGTAGTAAAGTCGATAAGTAAAATAAAGAGTTGATTATTTCAGAAGCCAAGCAGGGTGGTGAGTGCATGTAGTCCCAGCTACTTGGGAGACTGAAGCAGAAGGATTGCTTGTGCCCCGAAGTTCGAGGCCAGCCTAAACAACATAGTGAGACTCTGTCTCTAAGCAAAAAAACCACAAAGTAGTTGCTTATTTCAAAAGACAAATAAAATAGACAACCACCTCAAAAGTTTGTACAATAAAAAGAATAAAACAAATATCTGCATCATAAAAAATGAGACGGGCGCGGTGGCTCACGCTTGTAGTCCCAGCACTTTGGGAGGCCGAGGCGGGCGGATCACGAGGTCAGGAGATCGAGACCACGGTGAAACCCCGTCTCTACTAAAAATACAAAAAATTAGCCGGGCATGGTGGCGGGCGCCTGTAGTCCCAGCTACTTGGAGAGGCTGAGGCAGGAGAATGGCGTGAACCCGGGAGGCAGAGCTTGCAGTGAGCCGAGATCGCGCCACTGCACTCCAGCCTGGGTGACAGAGCGAGACTCCATCTCAAAAAAAAAAAAAAAAAAAAAAAAAGATGAGAAAAGATTTACCATCACAGGCATGCATAATATTTTTAAAATGACAAGAAAATATTTAAAAATCTAGGGAGATGATAGATGACTTTCTCTAATGTTATAAATATGGAAAATTGAACACTCAACTGTGATAAATTTGCTTGCAAAATCCACACTGGGCAAGGGAGGGGCAGATGGGCCCTGGGCAGGTATCACTACTTGGAAATATGGGCCCAAGCTGGTCAGACCTGACTTTTTAAAGGGGGGCCAATAATTGAATGTTTCGTGTAATTTCTTAATTTTTCTATGCCAACAACGAGCACCTTTTTTACACTTAACATGGATGAAACCAAATTTGCTGATTTGGTCATCATTTTGTAAGCTTTATTAAAATGGACGTGGACACATGATTGGAAATGAAGAATCAAAGGAAAGAAGAGCATCTTTTTGCAAGCTTCAGTTTCTCTGAAAAGAAAGTCTAATTCTGCACGGTTCCATAGGAATACAATGTGAGCCACCATGTGATTTTGCATTTTCTAATAGCCATGACAAAAAATTAGAAACAGGTGAAATTAACTTTTAAAATTTATTTTATCTATATCCAAAATTTTATCATTTCAATATATAATAATTTAAAGATTATTGATAACATAGTTTATATTTTCTGTCTGACTGTCTTTGAAATCCGGTGTATATTACAATTATAGCACATTTCAATTTAGCCACTACATTTTCATCAGAAATAGTTGATCAATATTTAGATTTTGTAAAGTTGAAATCTACAATTGAAAACGTGGATTCCCGTATTTATGTTGTTCCAAACATATTTAAATTTTTGGAATTGTGCGTAAAAAAGCCATTTTCCTTTAACATTCCCATGCACGTTGCCAAAACTGGTTCATTTCGGAAGAAGTGATCTGACTTGGAACCAAAGCACATCAGTTTCCAAACTATCCAAGTTAGGTAAATTAACTAACTCTGGTGATAACTCAGTATTATTAACCTTGAATGCAATGGGGACATCACATAAATTTGAAAAGCAACTCAAAATTTCTCAATATTAACCAAGTGTTCTTCAAATTTTTCTGATAGCTTTTGCAACCAATTTACATAATGCTGTCAATTACAATGAAAGTCTATATATTGATTTGTGTTGGAAAAATGTGAAAATCATTATTATTGATTGGCATTATGAAAGGTTCAAATTTTGGCATAAATTCATCTACCCATCTAACTAGGTCACTGATAAACTCTTTCCTTCTTTGGGGCTTCAAATTTAGCTCTTTCATATGTGCATGATAACAGCGAGAAAACTGTAAACCAAACTGGCGGAGGTTTTTGTCTTTGACTGCGTATTTGGCAAGTATGTCTTTTGTTTCAAAGAAATCTTGAATTCAAGTCAACACCACAGTAAATCTTTGTAAAACTCTTTCATAACTCAGCCAATGAGCAAAGAAAGAACACAACATCATTAAATTCGTTGTCCTGTACTTTCAGCCATAAAGTCATGATGATTCATAGCACTTGCACATAAATACTAAATGATTTTAACCACTATATCCATGGCACTTCCTAGAGTCTGTTTCAGAAGACTGGACACAAATTTTTTTTAATATGTATCATACTGTGGAATGAAGCATGAAGGGAAATATCAGTCTCTTGTTTCAATATTCCAGCAAATCTGGATTTTTGATCTAAGATAGCTGATCTGTCATGATAGAAACTAATTTTCTCATTTCTAGCTGAAATTCTTCTTTGACAGATGTAGAAGTTATAAAATTATCTATGCCATGAATTCAGCATTTTAAGCCATGAATGGACAACATTCCCTCTTAAATTTGAAAATCTTTGAGACGAAATTTACTCAAAGTGTTAATTGGACAGTGCAACTATCTGAGGGTAAAATAAAGTATTTGAAGTTTTTCAAATAATCAATCGATTGATTTTTGATATTTTCAAAAAGCTTTTGAGTCTATGGTCATTTGTTGGTTTAAGTGAAGATCTTACACTTTACAAGAAAAATTTTTTTAGTCTGTTCTTTATACTGTAACAAAATTCTTATACTGAAATAACTTTTTTTTTAAAGTCCCCTAAGGTCTCCATTTAAAAATGTTTTTCCTCAGGCCAGGAGCCGTGGCTCATGCCTGTAATCCCAGCACTTTGGGAGGCTGAGGCGGGCGGATCACGAGGTCAGGAGATCGGGACCATCCTGGCTAACACGGCAAAACCCCGTCTCTACTAAAAAATACAAAAAAAATTAGCCGGGCGTGGTGGTGGGCGCCTGTAGTCCCAGCTACTCGGGAAGCTGAGGCAGGAGAATGGCGTGAACCTGGGAGGCGGAGTTAGCAGTGAGCCGAGATCGCACCACTGCACTCCAGGCTGGGCTACAGAGCAAGACTCTGTCTCAAAAAAAAAAAAAAAAAAAAGTTTTTCCTCTTCTGAGCAAGCATTGTAACTATTTCCTAGCTGACCAAAGTTACAAAGTTAAAATTCATTACAATTTTTTTAATTGGCCATTTCCTTCTGATTTTAGTTGACTTGTTTTGTTGATTCTTTCTGACTATTGAGAGAAAACATATTTTCAAATTTATTATGTATTTGATAAGAATGTCTGTGACTAGTGTTCATTTTATTATCTTTAATCCAACAAATAAAAAGCTATTTGTTTTCTTCCTGCAGAAACAAACTATAATTGCCACTCACCATGAAATTTGTGGTATCTCTGGTTTTCTTTTAGTTCTGCATCTCCATTCGATTCAGTATCAGTACCATTCCTGTATTTTAAATCTCAAATTTTGTCCATACTTATTTTTTGAAACTAGAAAAACTGTTTATATCAAAGTCAAAATAATAAGAATTTCAACTTAATTACATAGATATCACTGTAACGTATGTCTGCATAATATATTTAAGTAAACATACTACAATGTTACATTTGTGCATAGAAAAATACTCATCCCACTGGAACCAATCCATTGACACCAACTAGGTGGGTGATGTGTTTATGTGAGATGCTAGAAATGGGACACTTGCCCAACACTCACACAAGAACTCACAGTAATGCCCAATTTGATGCAAAGGTTACAGTGAACTGCAATGTGGTAGCCAGAAGAATGGCCTCCAACCATGCCCTAATCCCGGGAACTTGTGAATATGTAACTTTATACCACAGAAGGGAGAATTTGGGTTGCAGATTCAATTAAGGTTGCTAAGCGACCGATCTTGAAGTGAGGAGATTACCCTGCATTGATCCAGGTGGCCCAGTATCATCATAATGGTGCTTAAAAGTGGAGAATCTTTTGTGGCTGTGGTCAGATGGACTGTGGCTATGGCAGCTATTCCGAGAGATTCATCATTTCTGGCTTTGCAGGAGGAGGAAGGGGGCCATGAGCCAAGGAAAGTGGATGGTCTCTAGAAGCTGGAAAAGGCAAAGGGATTCTGTCCTGGAGCTTCCAGAGAGGAGTGCAGCCCTGCTGACACCTTCATTTTAGCCTGCAGGCCACATTTTGAGCTTCTCACCTCCAGACCTGTAAGATAAAAAGTGTGGGTTGCTTTATTTTATTTTATTTTTGAGATAGGGTACTCTGTCCCCCAGTCTGGAATGCACAGCTCACTGCAGCCTTGACCTCTTGGGCTCAAGCCATCCTCCCCACCTCAGCCCCCCGAGTAGCTGAGACTATAGGCACGTGTCACCATACCATGCCTTACTAATTTTCTTAATTTTAATTGAGATGGGGTTTCACCATGTTGCCCAGTCGGGTCTTGAACTCCTGAACTCAAGTGATCTGCCCACCGCGGCCTCCCAAAGTGCTGGGATTACAGGCCTGAGCCACTGTACCCAGCCTGTTGTTTTAAGTTATAAGTTTTCTGGTAATTCATCACAGTAGCAATTGGAAATGAATAGTAAGTAGTTCTACAAAACAATAAAGTTGTCTTTATGGACAAATATTTTACTGTTCAGTTTTAAAGTTTAAGTTTATTAAAGTTAAAAAAATTCAATTCCTTGGCTACACTGGGTGCTGAAGAACCACATAATCCTAGTGGCTACTGAATTGAACAGCTCAAGTCTAGCTGCTTTTCTGCAGCTAGTGGGAGGGTGGGCTGTGGGGGGACCCTGTCTGGTATGGTTGGGGAACTCTGTCTGGGGGCGTCTGACCCGTGTTTTAACTGCACAAGCTTTGAGAATGTGATTTGACTTTCAAGTTCTGCTTTAGGATTGCTTTTGGAGCCCCTTTATTTGGAAATGGTGCTCCATTGGTTGGCGAATGGAGAAGGGAGTCTTAGAAGAAACTTTTGTTTTTGTTTTCTGGGACTCAGACCCAAGATAAAGCTTGTGGTTGCTGAGTAAGCATCTGATCTCCAGGATTTCCTGTGAACTTTTCCAGAGCCTGAATCTGCTCCAAGCAGGATGTTTGAAGGGGCTGGTGAACAACAGGAGTTTCTACTGGCTTTGATTTCCATCTCCTTGGGGTGTAACTGGCTGGAGATCCCCCCCTGACCCTCGCCATGACCTGCAGCTCCCATCCAGTCCACCCTTAAGCCTGGGGTGGAGTTGGGGAGGGAGTTTGAATCAAGGCAGCTGCAGGAATTGTAGGAACCAAGGACTGCCAAAAATGAACCAAGGGAGGCTCCGGGGCACAGGGGCAGGGGGTGGCATGGAAGAGGAATGAGTCAGTGTCAGCTGTGGGGTTTGCTCCCTGGGCTTCTGTGATCCAAGAAAACACCTGAGATCCTCTTAGAGTTTGCCCTTGGTGGTGGTGGTTGGGGGTGGGGGTGCAGGGAGGAGTGCAGGGAGAACTCTGGGTATTTTGGAGGAAACCCAACTCCTGTGCTCCTTTTAAAGTCCTTCCCAGCCCTTCCTAGCAGAAAGCACGACCTCTCTGGACTCTTTCCTCTTCTTTCTCCTCCCCTCTCCTCTCCTCCTGGACCCTCCTGCTTGTTCTCATCACTTCCCTCCCTCCCCTCTCTCTGCCCTTTCCCAACTCTACTCCCTCTCCTTCTCTTCTTCCCCCTGGTCTGCCCCACTGTGAGATGGCACAGAGCTAAACCAGGAATGGGGATGCCACTCACTCTACTTGCTACTTAAAATTTTAAGTGGCCACGTGTGGTGGCTTACGCCTATAATCCCAGCAATTTGGGAGGCTGAGGCGAGTGGATCACCAGAGGTCAGGAGTTCGAGACCAGCCTGGCCAACATGGTAAAACCCAGTCTCTACTAAAAATACAAAAACTAGACAGGTGTGGTGGTGGGCACCTGTAATCCCAGATACTTGGGAGGCTGAGGCAGGAGAATCGCTTGAACCTGGGAGGCAGAGATTGCAGAGAGCTGAGATCATGCCACTGCACTCTAGCCTGGGCTACAGAGGGAGACTCCTTAAAAAAAAATTTTTTTTTTAAGCAACATATGTTTGTCGAAAACCTCTGAAAAATAAAGCATAAAAGGAAAATAAAAGCCACCTGTAATTGCCTAACTAGAGGAAAACACTATGAATGTGGTGGTGTATTTCTTTCAAGTCTTTGGTATGCGAGCGTATGTGGTTGGGAAGTGTGTTTACAAAAATAGAGGTCTTTTGTAGTTTTAGGGCCCACCTTTTTCATGTGACATCGTATCAATAGAGGTCTTTTGTAGTTTTACAGCCCACCTTTTTCATGTGACATCGTATCATAGATTCTCAAGCATTAGTCAGAGTTTTCTAAAAACCTGATTGTTAATGGCTGTGTAGTTTTCTTCCCTATAGTACTATCATTTCCTCATTTACATGGCATCTTTTTGCCCCCCACAAAGATTTCTAGTTGCTTTCCAAGTTCCATCTCCATCCTTCTTCTTTAGTAGTAGAACATTGATCTTATTGGGATGGCAATGGGCTTATCTAAAAGATGTCATTTCCCAGCCTCTTTTGCAGCTGGGGTGGCCAATGAGGCGAAGGTAGCAGTTGTTTTTTCTTCCGGGAAAGCATTTGAGAGGGTCTCTTTATCCCTTTTTCTTGCATGGAATGTGGATGATGTGGCTGGAGCACCAGCAGACATCTTGGACCATGAGAAGAACTTGAGGAGGGAATCTATGTTCTGAGGACAGGGCAACAGCAGGACAGAAGGCACTTGGGTTCCAGAGAACACCATGCAGTCTCCACACCAGCTCTGAACCCTCCAGATTGACGTGTAAGAGAAGGAAACTCCCACGTTGCTTGCCTTCCATCTCTTACTAGTGGCTGAATGTAGTTCCTACAACAGCTTGATTTGCTCAATCAGACAATGAATGTCCACTGAAGGACAACCATGTCTCAGTTCCACTGACATGGGGACATATCGGTGAACAAAACATAGAAAAACCCCTGTCCTCGGGGAGCTGATTTTGTAGTGGGGAGAGACAGATCATACAAAAAACAAAGGAGTAAGATATTTAGTATGTTCGACCATAAAAACCAAGGAGAAAAAAAAAGTAGGGCAAGGGAATGTGTTATGTCATGGTGGGGCTGGGGTGATGTTGAAATGTGGGGTAAGGTGGCCAGAGGAAACCTCACTCTTCTCTATGAATTCAAAATGGCATCTTTGATATCCCTCTAGCACTTTTCACGGTTTTAATGCTTAGAAATGCATCACAAATTGGGTTTGTAGAAGAATCAGTGACTAAGGTGTTTCTCATGAAGATGATCTCTGACATCACATCTTGTCAGTTGAACTTCTTTCCATTGCAGGTGGAAGAAATTCAACTCAAATAGGCTGAAAGAAACAAGGGAACATGTTGACTCACAAAATTTAAGTATCCAGCACCCCTGGATTCAGGCATAGCTAAGTCCAGGTGCTCAGAAATGTCGACAGGAATTCCCTTGTTCTGCTTCCTCAAGCTGGTTCTCAGCCAGCTCACCCCACCCAGCTGTGGGAGGGAGGTTGGCCCCCACACTGTACAGACCGAAATTCCACCAGCAAGAGGCATGCCTCTTCCCCAGCTGTAGGGGAGGAAAGGGAGTCACTGCTCCCCCTCACCGCACTCTGCAAGGTTTATGTCCAACTGGGTCATTCCCAAGGGAATGACTTTCCCTCGGACCCTTTGGAAGGTCCAAGGGAAGGAGGGACCTTCTCTCTTTCTCTGTTTTCCCCTTCACCTGCTGTTTGGAGTCATGCAGGTTTGTAATTACAGCAAATGTTCAGGGCTCACTGTCATTGGACTGCTTTGGGTCAGGTGCCTATTTTTGAAACAATCACTGAGTCCACTGGAGTCGGAACAAGCTGATGGTGGAGGCTGCTGCTGGCAGATGCCTTCTGAAGGTGGAAGAATGGCTCGACCACAAAGGCCTGCAGCTGGGGAGGATCCTTATCTGGGGGAAACCCCAGGAGCTCTTACCAGGAGAAGGGACGAAGGACGCTGAGCAGGCAGGAACAATAAACAACCACACATCCAGCATCCTCCTCCTTTGACCTTGCTGCTCAGCCCTGCAGCACCCCAGCCCTAGGGAAAAGTCAAATCCATTTCTTAAGCTTTGCTTTTTGCCTGGTGATTGTTTTCTCCTATTTTACAAATGAACAACCAAATGCATAAAGACCATAAATTATAAACGAGCAGTTCAAATGAGGCGAGTGATGGCAATGAGTGAAATCTAATTAAGCAGTTTGAGATCTAAGTGATATTGTTATTAAAGTGCCGCATTAACGGAGCATCGGACCAGCTTTCTCAGCTGCGCTGTGAGTCCGTCGGAAGCGAGCGCCACGCTGATTGACATCGAGATCGATTCCTTTCTGCAGGAGGAGATGAAGTGCAGTTCCATTGAAGGCATGGAATTAATGAGGAGGGTTTGCCCCTGGAAACCACTGTTCTGGCCCTGGCTGGTCTGTGCTCCTTCGATAGCTGTCAGCGACGATCAGGGCTGGAGCATTTGGGAATACCCCCCCCCTTTTTTTTTGAGACGGAGTCTCGCTCTGTTGCCCAGGCTGGAGTGCAGTGGTGCGATCTCGGCTCACTGCAAGCTCCGCCTCCCGGAGAGAGCATGATCATCTGCTTTTTGTGATCTCCTGGGACTTCCTGAGCTGAGCCCTAACATTCACTTTTTCCTAAATTCAAGCCCCTCCTACCAAGGGCATCCCAGGCGCCAGACGCTTGTGCTAATAGCTGCTGGCAATTCACAGAGGGAACGATGGGCACATTTTCTGTTCTTCTGGAGCTCACAATTTGGGTCTATTCTGGTGGTAACTGTCTTTTGGGGTAAAATAGCAGGTGTTTGAGCCGTTTATTTGCTGCGCATTAGGCCTCTGGAGAATAATTCTTATTTAAGGAGGCCCTGGGCACCCCCAGGCTGGGGTTCTCCAGCAGTGGGGAGTGGACCGTGTCTTGAATGGAAGCTCCTATATAGAAGGGAAGGTCCCTTTGGGGGCCACTCCTTGGTTTGTCCACTTTCGCTTCTTTAGGTTTGGGCAAAGTCGGTTATTTACACTTCAGCTGGGGATGAATGAGTTCCCTCTAAAGTGACGGGGAGAAGTAAGAACGCCACCAGGGGAAGTCGTTGCCGAGTACTGGATGCTCCGGGCTCAGAGAAGCCTTAGGCTCGAGGTTCATAGTGCCACGATCAGGCAGGGGTGTTGCCACCTCCTCCCAACGATGGGGAGACCGAGGCATGGAGGGACTGAGCTGAGTTCTCAAGGCCACACAGGCAGGACGTGCTGGCTGTTTCAGCCCCAGTTCTGAGTCCAGAGCCTGGAGCTTGGTCAGCCTTGGTCTGGCTCTCCACCAGGCTACTCCAAAAAGGATGAGAGAACTGAGTCACACGGGCGGGGCTTACTCCCAAGGTCAAAGTTTGGCATAGTTTCCCAAGCTGTTTCTCTGCAGGGGTGCCGTGACTGCTCCCCACCACTCACCCTGCCATCAAGTTCTGTGAGACCCAATTGGACCTAAACCTTGCAGAGTGCGGGAAGGGAGAGCAGTGACCCCCTTTCCTCCCCTGCAGGAGGAAACGCATAGGATTGGGAATTTCTGGCAAGACTGAGAAATGTCTCCAGATTTCTCCCTGCTGTACTCCGCTTGGTCATTGCAGCTCCACCGAGCTGTCCCTTCCCTCCTCCTCTCTTTCTGCTTGGTGGGTCTCCTTCCTTTCCAGGGAGGCAAAGACACTTCCTCCCTTTCATTTGGCCTTTGTCTCCGTGTCTGAGTCATAAGGAAGGGGCTGAAGAGCTTTGTCTGGTAATTTACACAATTAGGGATTTCTTGGCCAGTTCACCCTGTCTTCCCTTTCCTGCCTGTTCTCTTAACTTCATTCCAGGTGGGAGATGATCCCTGGAAGCTGGTCGGCTCTCAAAACCTGTGATGTAATAGAAAGAAAGAAACAGAGCTGTCAATCCTGCCACTTGTGGGCTCTGTGACCTTCAGCAAGTCACTTAACCTCTCTGAACTTCCATCTCCCAGTCTGTACGATGCAGATTCGAGCCTGCATCTCAGAGGGTCCTCGTAGGCATGAAATGAGTCAATGGAGGATGACAGCTTATAGTATGTGCACAACTAATGTTAGTTTTTCTCTCTTTTGGGGAGATGATTCTTCAGATTTGCTCACCTATGGATTAATCTGGAAGTGCCTTTGGTGGTACTGGTTGGAGTCATGCAGGTCCGCCAGATGCACTGCTGTTCTCCCTCTCCCCCTACCTGCCTGGCCTCTTCTTGCTGTTGAGAGTGTCCATGCTCATTTATCTTTTAGGCTGTTTGCACTGTGGCTCCGTCCTTTGCTAGAGAAGAAACAGGCTTCCCTATTTGAGTAAATCCAAGTTAAAGCCCGTGCACGTGGAGGTTGTCTCTCTGTGGCACCTTTCGGGGTATATTTATTCACCATGGCCCTTGGAGCATGTGGTCCCTTCAGGAAGACCAGCTGGCCAGGGGTAAAGGTGCAGAGAGGCCTCTCCCGAGCTGTCCTGCCAAGCATGTCTTACGTCACTAGAGAGCTCGCCTGAAATGCAGGACCTCAGGCCCCACATGCCTGCTGCATCAAAGCCTGCACCTGGGCGGGGGCCTGGGGTGCTCCCAGGCACAGTAGATGTGGGCAGCACAGTGCAGACCCAGGCCCTCACCCCTGCCTGCAGCCAACCTCCCTGCTGGGTGGTGGGCTGCTCAGGCTGTCCTGGATGAGGCCTCTCATCGCGGGAGTGAGAAGTGAGAAGGAACACAGGGAGTTGCAGATGGCAGTCAGGGATACGGATGGCCCTGCTGTGTACAGGGTCTCCCTGAATTTGACTCTTGACCTCACGTGGTGGGTCCTTAGTGTCCCTGCAGTGCGGCCTGACTCCAGCCCAAGAAGCATCACGGGCAGCTCACATGTTGGTATTTCAAGAAGAGGACTTTGAGAGGAAGGGAAAGCGAAGAGGTGACATGGAGCCAGGGCCCTGAGAGCCCCCAGAGGGTCAGCCGGCTCTGGGGGCCAAGCTAGCCAAGGGGTGGCTGGGGAGACTGAGGCAGCTCAGGGCACAGCCACAGAGCCTGGGCCTCCTGCTCAAAAACCACCACATGCTCCCACTCCTGGCCCTCACTTAGCTCTGGTGGAGAGGCTCTGGGGGTGGGGGGCACCCTGGAGAAAATTCCAAAGAGCCTGTATGAATCTCCTGGGGGCTGCTGTGACAAATTACTGCAAATTGGCTGGTTTAGAACAGCAGGAATATATTATCTCAGAGTTCTGGAGGCCAGAGGTTCAAAATCAAGGTATACGCAGAGCTGTGCTCCCTCCAGAAGAGCTAGGGAAGGGTCTTTCCTCGTCTTTTCCAGTATCTGGTGGTTCCAGGTGGCCCTTGGCTTGTGGCTGCAACACTGCAGTCTCTGCCTCTGTCTCCACGTGGCCTTCTGGCTTCTCTCCTTCTTTTTTTTTTTTTTTTTTTTTAATAAGGACACCAGTCATTGGATTTAGGATCTACCCTAATCCTGTATGACCTCATTTTAACTAATGACATCTGAAAAGACCCGATTTCCAGACGAGGTCATATTCTGAGGTTCCAGTAGACATGAATTTTGGGGGACACCATTTGCTACACTACAGTGTCCAATGGGGCCCTTTTAGAAATATTGGCCTGTCATGTCTGTCTTCTTCCCTCCCTACCTTCCTTTTCCTCCTTTCTGTGCTGCTTTCCCCTTCATCTGCTATTGAGTTTAAAGTTAACCGGGATCTTCAGTAGGTTTGAACTCTCCCTCCTCCCACCCAAGACAGCTGAGTTTGAATTTTGGCTGCAAGATTATATTTAATGATCATGGACCAGGAAGGGAGACCTGGAGGGCAAGCCTCATTAAATATTTATATGAAGTAATAATCTGGTTTGCAAAACTGCCTGGGTGCTTGCAGAGCTGGGGCCACTCTTTATCCAAGGCTGTTGATACAAGGGACACGGTTAATTATCTCGTGCCAAATATAATAAACCTGTGTGAAGTCATTCTCTGAGCATTGCCTGGGTCAGGGTCTCAGGATCTGCATGGCAGTCACCGCTGTCTTGACTTGGGAAAGAATCTGACCTCTGCAGGTAAGGGGAAGAGCCAGGGTCTACGCTCATCTTCCGAAGGTGTTTTCCACCTCTCCAAGTCCCAGTCACTTCATCTCTTAGATGGGAGTTAATTTAGTCAACAAATATTGATTGCCATGTTCCTATGTGTTGGACACTGGGGTTTAGTGGTGAGCTAGATGGACACGGTCCCTGTTCTCACAATGCTCTCTTTTAAACAAGAGAGGTGAACAAGAAGTGAATAAATGAATCTATGCACAGTGTGATGGCTGTCAGGCAGACAGAGGTGCTATAAAGAAAGGTAAGACCAGGTAAGGGGGCGGAGAGTCATGAGTCTGATGGTGGTGGTGGTGTTTTGCCTGAGAAATCAGGGAGGACTGCTTAGAGGAGGTGGCATTTGAGCAGGGATGGAAGAAAATGCAGGAGAGAGGAGCTGGGGGACTGTTTTGGAGAAGAGCCATCCAGGCAAAGGCACCTCAAGGGCAAAGGTCCTGAGGAGGGTTTTTGTTGGGAGAGCAAGGGTGAGGAAAAGGGAGCAATGAGATTCGTGGGGCTGGGCCAGGTCACACAGGCTTGCAGGCTCAGAGAGGAAGGGTTCTTGGGCTGTGTGGCGACAGGCTCAGATTCCCATGTTAAAAGCATCATTCTGGCTGTGAACTGGAGAAGGTACAGTGGAGTGCAGGGGGAGAGGCTGGGGTAGCAATGGTCCAAGCCAGGGTGATTGCAGTGGAAGTGTGGGGAAAACAGTGCAGGAAATGCACAGGACACCAGGCAGGGTGCTGATTCCTCAGGGGGTGCAGGAAGCTTTTGTTCCATGGTGGGCACCTTCCCAACGCTGTTCCCCTTGGAAGTTGTCCCTTTTCCACCCCCGAGCACCGCCAGGACATAGAAGACCTGATGGCTTCAGTGCATGACATCTCCAGTTTCCCAATCTCTAGCTGCTCTCTGGAAACCCTATCTGGATGAAAAACGTGCAGAAGGATGAAGCAATTCATTCATTCATTCATTCATTCATCATTTATTCAGTGTTTGGTGAGCTCCGCTGTGCAGCGCTGGACTCACAGCGGTGCACAGAAGCACACAGCTCTGCTTGCGATGCTCACAGTCCAGCTCAGCCTGCACGCTTCCGTTTCCAACCCCTCTTGGAGTGGACAGGCCCCGGTGAAAGGGCTGGTCCCCCACTCCATCCTGGGCACAGCAGGACCTACGTGTTTGGAAACATTCCACTCAGCCCTTCACAGTCAATTACATATTTATATCTTGTTTAAACTTATGTAATATTTATGCTCCTGCCTTTTTTTCAACAGGAGTTTGAGGCTTTACAATAAAAGGCGAAAGAAAGGATAAAACCCTTAAAACCAAGCAGACAGGTCAGGAGGATCAGGAGACAGATGCATCACATTGATCCACGAATCTGACCGCCATCGGCCCCTCCCCAGCGGAGAGGATGGTGGCATGAGAGACAAAAAGACTAGGCCACAGGAGGGGCTGTGGGTTTTCTGTGACCCCATTCCCAAATCCGTTCTCCCTGCCAGGGGACTCTGGCTGTCAGAGAGAACGTTGATCTGTCTTTCTTTGGACTCCTTAATGGGAGAGTCAGGGATCTTTGCTTAAAAGCATGTCTGAGCCCACGGATTGGAAAATGACGGAAGGAGCCAGGAAGAGTGGAGAGTGCCTCCAGGGAGCCATGCCTGGAGAAGGAAGCCACAGCTCGAGAGCTTCGCTGAAGCCACCTGGCCATGGGGTGCCCTTTCCGGGGGGCTCACTGGATACCTGCTATGAGTGAGGTCTCAGGGTGGCACTGAGGACACAGAGTTACGCAGTCTGTGTCCGAGGGGGTGGAGGAGGCATACTGTGAAATGTGACAGTTTCGGTGGGCAGCGTATTTGAGATGCTGGCAGCTGCTCCTTCAGGGAGGGCCTTGAAGGCCATACTAAGTCCACAGGCCATGGTGCGGTGGATGTGGAGGTTCTGCTTCATCATCCACTCTCATTTCTTTTGGTGTGAGCCCCCTGATTTCCCTTCTCTGGACCTGCTCTCCCCGGGTTAGTGTTTCGGATGGACAGGGGTGGGAGGTTCAAGAGGCAGGGAGGCCAGGGCTGTGACCTTCCAGGAGACCAGATGCCATCCCTGGTGGGGCAGGGGACGGAGAGCATTGAGTTGGGGTAGAACATTTGTGCTGCAGGGAATGCAGTCGCTCTCCTTGGAAGTCATTTAACTTTTACATTTTCATGATTGCAGATCCTTTAGTCAGGGGCTGCTGCTGAGCTTATGATGATTTTTCTCCTTCTAGAGGTCAGCAACTCATTGGGGCTGATGATGTCCCTGCCCTGGGCAGACAGGCAGGCCTTGGTCTCTGTGTCACTCAGCTCCAGGAGACTTGGAATCTCACCAGGACGCGTCCATCACTCGCTCGCAGCTGGCACTTGGAAATGAGACTCACTCCGCAGTCCCAATCAATGTCTGTTGGCCGTCTCCGTCGATAACTGCCGGGCGGTCCAATCTTTCCCCTGATAGAAAGGCGCCCGGGGGTCAGCCCGAAGATGCCCTGGAGGCAAGAGGCAGCCGTTTGATTCAGAGCCTCCTTGCTGGGCTGGAATTAACCTGGCTCTTTCTCTAATGAAACTGACTCCAAGGGTCCCTGTGTGCTAGAGATTCAATGGCCTTAGGAGAAGCAATGATGAGAAGTAATATTAAAGCAGTGTACACATACAGCCTCGAATTCCTAACCACGCTGATGATGTTTTCAAGGTGCTTTAAGCCCTGTAGAAGCAGCACCTGTCTGGCATGATGCTGGATGCACAGTAGAAACAGTGAATGCAGGGGGAATAGACCCTGGGCTGCCTTTCCTATCTACTGATGAAGAGATCAGGCATTAGGAAGCTTACTGACTTAACCACGATGTCAGAGCACCTTAACCATGGTTCTCAGGTTTGCAAGTAGCAGAGGCTGACCTCCCAAGGGGAATTTACTAGAAGGTTGAGGGGGAATCTCTCTCTGGGCAAAGCTTTAGACTGGAGTCTCTGAGTTCCACATCCAAATAACTAAGAGACACAATGTATTGTGCAAGCATAAACCTTGTTGCCTCTACTCACCCCTTCATTGGGGGTGGGGGGTACTGCTCCACACTACACAGTTTCCACCCATGAGAATCGTGCTCTAGTTTCTCAAGGGCCTTTGCCTCCCAAAGCTCCTGGGATCCCCTGTCTGGATGGATTCATCTTCCTCTGGCCAGCATCCTTCAATGCTTCCATCTCCTTTTCCTGATATTTCTTATGGCTGTCTTATCTTCCTCCCCATCGAGCCTCATGAGCCTGAAACATGACCAAGCCTGGTGGAAGGGAGGACATAAGATTCCAATGGGATATGAGTTTGCATTTTTAACTGGACTCCCGAAATTGTGACCAGAAAGTGGTAGAATCTGTGAGATGTCATTAGTGGATGGTATCTCTTGGCTTGGCTGCAAAGCCAGAAAACCCACAAACATCGTTGGCTGAAACACAATAAAAGTTGACTTTGGCCAGATGTGGTGGCTCATGCCAACACTTTGGGAGACTGAGGCGGGTGAATCTCCTGAGCTCAGGAATTTGAGATCAGCCTGGGTAACATGGTGAAATTCCATCTCTACTAAAACTGCAACAAATTAGCTGGGTGTGGTGGTGTGTGCCTGTGGTCCCAGCTTCTCAGGAGGCTGAGGTGGGAGGATTGCTTGAGCCTGGGAAAAAGAGATTGCAGTGAGCTGAGATCACGCCACTGCACTCCAACCTGGGTGACAGAGTGAGACCCCATCTCAAAAAAAAAAAGTTGACTTTTCTTTCATGTGAAAAATGTCTGGAGGGAGGCATCCAGGGCTGATTTGGTAGTTCTGCTCCAGGAAGCTACTAGGGACTAGGTACTTCCAGCTTTCTACACTGATGTGAACTGTGTCCTCACAGTCCAATATGGCTGCTGTTGCTCCAGTCATCATAGCTATATTCTTAGCAGTAGGATGAAGAAAGAGAAAACCCCCATTAAAGAAGTATTCCCAGGCATACCCCAACACTCCCTCCCTTATCCCACTGGTTATAATTCAGTCTCATTTCCAGAAGACCTAGCTGTCGGGAACCCTGGAGAGCACAACTTTTAGCTGAATGGCAATGGTCAGTGGGGCTCTGTTTCCAAATTAAAAGTAAAGGCCAGAAATTCAGAAGCAACCAGCAACTTCTGCTTCAGATAAGGAAAGGAGACTTGAAAGAGCCATGGGATTGGAAAGACATCCCTATTTCATGTTTATTCCTTGCTGAGACTGTTGTTGAAGAATTTTGTCTATATTGGTTATGAGGAGAGTTTCAAGATAAAATACAGGATGTCCACCTAACTTTGAATTTCAGATCAACAGCAAAAAAACTTTTTTTAGTATAAGTATGTTCCAAATATTTCATGGGCCATATTTATACTAAAAATCATTGTTGATTTGAAATTCAGATTTCACTGGGCATCCTGTATTTTCATTTGCTCAATAAATAGTAAATATATTTGCTCAAAAAATAGAAAATAAACTTGCTCAATAAATCTGGCAGTTCTGGTTATTAGGGGAGCTGGAAAGTCCTTAGGAGGTGAAGGAAGGGCCTGAGTGAAGGTAAAGATATCAGGCCAGGGACGGGCATCGCAGTTTTGAAAGGGGCTTGCTCTAGTGCTAGGGAATCGCCTCCTCCAGCCCTTCCTTCAACATGTTGGTCTTCCACTCGCTGGTGGTATCGCAGCAAGAGTGCATTAAGAATCGTCTTAGTTCCTTCAGCAGCCAGAAAACTTGGAGGCAGCCACACTGATCAAACTGTGGTGGTAAGTTACATATGTAAGTCCATTTACTTGGGACATAGTCTTATTCTTTTCCACAATTGATTCACATACTCTGCTGATGAATTATTACATTATATAGCTACATTCTCCTAAGATTTATGCCCCCCCAACTTTTTTTGTTTTCTTTTGAGACAGGGTCTCACTCTATTGCCCAGGCTGGAGTGCAGTGGCACGATCTCAGGTCACTGCAACCTCTGCCTCCCGGGTTCGAGTGGTGCTCCTGCCTCAGCCTTCTGAGTAGATGGGATTACAGGTGTCTGCAACCACACCCGGCTAATTTTTGTATTTTTAGTAGAGACGGGTTTTCGCCATGTTGGTCAGGCTGGTCTCGAACTCTTGACCTCAAATGATACACCTGCCTTGGACTCCCAAAGTGCTGGGATAATAGACGTGAGACACCGCGCCTGGCTGCTCCCCCGACTTTCTTAAAGGATTTGGGGATATTTTAGCAGTTCATCCCAAGGAAAAACTAACAGGACTTTTTTTTTTTTTTTAAGTGGAACAAAGGCCATCTAAAGGGAGCAGAGCAGTAGATGGCAAGTCCATGTGTAATGAGCTCTGTGCTGACAAAAGTGTGATTTGCCAGTGGGATAGAGACAAACATTACAATTGTGCACATAGATCAGGATTTAGTGCATGGAATTTAGTTTGCTTAAAAGATAAATCAGGGTGTTAGTGCACACTTTGAAAAGCTATCCTGCAGATTCAAAACTCCTGTGGGTTTTTACTGTATCCTGAGTTATTATAATGGGAGGTAGCCCCAGCAGGACAAGCTCAGGGAAGTCGTGCTCAACCTTGGTTGATCATGACAATCTCTAGGAGGTGCCTAGGCTCTATCCCAGGCCATGACATCAGGATCTCAGGGGGTGGAGCCAGGTGTCTGCATGCTGCAAACTCCCCAGGTGATGACCATGTGCATTCAGGAATGGGAACCGCAGGTGTAAAGAATTCTCTTTCATTTTCTGGATGGGGAGCAGAGGCTCAGCCACAGGAGTTACTTTTTAGCACTAAATAGAGCTGAGATGAGAAATCTCACCCTTGACTCACTCCACATCCAAAATCTTTTATTGTTATACAACCTTTCAAGTACTGTTAAAAAAACCAGGACTGCTTACTCATCATGATGCAGGGATGACTAGGCTAAGACCTAAAATGTGTGTACACTTAGTACATGCCAGGTATTGTGTTAAACAATTTATACTGATGATTGCATTGAAGTCTCATAGCAGCTGTATGGGTTAGGCACCTAACCAATGAGGAAACTGAGGCCCAGAGAGGTTAAGGGACTGGCCGTAAGCCACAGAGCTAGTAAGCAATGGAGCCAGGATTCAACCTCAGAACCCGTACATTAACTGCCCTGTTCTGCAAAGCCAACATCCCTTAGAGCAGCACTTTCTAAACTGTGATGTGCACCTGAGTCACCCGGATCTTGTGTAAAAGCAAAATCTTATTCAGCAGGTCTGGGGGGGACATTTCTAACAAGCTCCCAGGTGAAGGGAATGTGGCTGGTCTCGGGGCCACCGTTTGAATTGCAAGTGTGTAAAGCATCACTATTATTTTTGGTGGTTGCTTTTGCTCATTTGTTTCACTTTTAAAAGAACATTTTCAGAAAATGGGTGAATACTGTGGCACAAGGATGGATTTTATTGAATATCCCCACCTGGGTTCCACAACAGGGATCACTATGACTTCATAAAGATCAAATCCACCCACTGCAATGGCACTGTGGTTCTCCTGGTCACATCACTTCATCTGGACTCAGGTTTCTCCTGGTTGTTGCTACACTGTCCACTTTACAGCTCAACAAACCTGTGAGATGTTCTCGGCTTGTAAGTGTCAATTTAGAATAGATTCCCATATTAATGAGCAAATCAGCCCTTAGCTTTGATAAGTTGGAATCCTCCAGGAATACCCAAATATGCTAGTGAAACTTGTGTGTTAGCTTGGGTGCCCCCCAAGCAGACCTGAGATAAACTTCGGGTACAAGTAGTTTATCTGGCATGGGATCCAGGAAGCATGGTGAGGAGGGGGGAAGGAAGAGACAGGGAAAAACAACACACAGAGATAACAATGCTGGGGGCAGCTGGAGTGCAGTCCTCCTGGGGTCCGTCCAAGAGAATGTGGGCTGCTCTCTAGAAGGGTCCAGAGGCTATGGCATTGAGGCATAGTTCATTCCACTCAGGCAGAGAGTGCAGGTGCTTGGGGTAGGATGCTGTAGGGGGCAGTGACTGTCTCCTGTGGCAGCCTGGAGCTGCACCTCTGAGATGGGCCAAGCACTGGGGCCATGACAACATCTGCTAGTTGAGGATGCTTGAGGAACCAAAGGCATTTTCCCAGCCTGTGGGATTGGGCACTTTTCCAGGGGGAGGCTGAGTCTCTTTCTAGAGATTGAAAACCAGACAACGGGCTCTTGGGGAGCCTGAGAAAAGAGGGGACCATTTTACTGGTCCCATTTCTCCAAAGAGGCCACGGAGGCAAGGCCTAAAGGCTGCATGTGAGTGTGTTTGGGGGACATAAAATAACTCAGTGTTGGTGTCAACTGATCCCCAACTGTGGAACAAGACATGGGAGATGGCACCTCAGTCTTCCAAGAGCGTTCAACCAATTTGGTGAGATGTCAATCTGATGCACCCTGAAAAGAGTAAGAGTTTTCATCCGCCGTAACTTTTGCAAGATCCCACAGTAGCAGGACTGGGGCTAGGTTGAGGCAAGTGAGACCTCCAGGAGCTTAGATGTAACAAGGCGCCCATTCTCAGGGGCATGCAAGTGTCCCATTACATTACCCTGGCACCACTGGGAAAAGTCAATTGACTCTATAATTAAAGGTTTATTTTTTGACTTTATTCTGTCCTATTGACCTGCCTATCTAATCTTATACCAATACCAGACTGTCTTGAATACTGCAGCCTTCTAGTAAATCTTGGAATCTGGTAGTGTCAGCCCACCAACTTTGTTCTTCATTTGCTTTAAAGTTGTTTTGACTGTTCTAGCTCCTTTGTATTACCATATGAACTTTGGAATTAGCTTGCTCATTTCTACAAGAAGCCTGCTGGGATTTTGATTAAAATTTTTTTGAATTGGCATGATGTGGTGGCTCACGCCTGTAATCCCAGCACTTTGGGATGCCCAGGCAGGTGGATCACTTGAGGCCAGGAGTTCGAGACCAGCCTGGCCAATGTAGCGAAACCCTATTTCTACTAAAAGTACAAAAATTAGTTGGGTGTGGGGGCACAAGCCTGTAATCCCAGCTACTCGGAAAGCTGGGTTTGCTGTGAGCTGAGATTGCACCACTGTACTCCAGCCTGTGTGACAGAAAGAGAGACTCTATCTCAAAAACAAACAAACAAACAAACACCCACAAGAAAAGAAAAGAAAAGAAAAAAGAAAAATTGTATTGCATTGAATCTACTGATCAACATGGGGAGAATTGAAAGTTTAACATCTAGTCTTTCAATCCGTAAACACCTATATTTTTCTATTTATTTAGGTCTTTAATTTCTACTACAATATTTTGTATATTTAAGTTGATAGGTCCTGCCCATCTTTTATTCAACTGACCATTACGTATTTTATATTTTTACCACTATTGTAATTGTCCACTCGTAGCATGTCCAAATGCAATTGATTTTTCTCTATTGATTTTGCATCTTTTAAAATTGCCAGACACTCTCTTTCTAGCTTTTTTTCGGTAGATTCCTTAGTATTTTCTACTTATACAATTATATAATCTGAGAAAAAAGACAAATTTACTTCTTTCTTTTCTCTCTGTGTGCCTTTTATTGCCTTATTGCACTAGCTAGAACTTTCAGTATAAAGTTGAATACAGTACAAAGTGAGATCACACATCTTTGCTTTGTTCCTGATCTTTGGGGGAGAGTATTCAGTCTTCTACCATTAATACATTTTCCATAGATGCCTTTATCAGGTAGAAGAAATTCTCTTTTATTCCTAGTTTGATGAGAGTTTTTTAAAACATCAGAAATGATTGTTGGATTTTTTGCCTCTGTTGAAATGATTACATGTTTGTTGTTTTTTTCTTTTTCAGACTGTGAATATGTCAAATTACATTGATAGATTTTTGAATGTTAAACCAACCCTGCATTCCTTGGATAAACTCTACATTTCTTAATATAGACTCTTTTATATATTGTTGGGTTTGGTTTGCCAACATTTTGCTTAGGATTTTTTCATCAATGAAAAAAATATTGATCTTCCTATTTTTGGTAATATCTTTGGTTTTGTTTTCAGATGTCATGCTGGCCTCATAAAGGCTGTTGGAGAGTATTTCATCCTCCTCACTGTCTTGGAAGAATTTGATAGAATTGGAAATTTTTTTCCCTTAAATGTTTGGAACAATTCACCAGTGAATGGACCTGAAGTTTTTTTTTTGTGATAAGGTTTATAACTGCAAACTCCATTTCTTTAATAGATACGGGGCTATTCAGGTTATTTCTTGTAGCTTGAACTTTGATAGTTTTGATTTTTCCACAACTTTGTTATTTCATTTAAATTCTCAAATTTATTGGCATGAAGTTGTTTATTCTATTCCCTTATTATTTTTTAAATAATCTATAGAATTTCTCATTGGTCTCATGGGTCCTTCTCATTTCAGACATTTGTAATTCATGTATTCTTTTTTTTTTTCCTGCTCAATCGGGCTACAGGTCTTTTGCTTTTTTTTGATCTTTCAAAGATCCAGTTTTTGTTTTCATTCTTGTTGATTGATTTTTCTGTTTTCTGTTTCATTCATTTTTGTCCCTAGCTTTATTATTTCCTTTCCTCTGCTTACTGTAGTGTTAATTTTCTCTTTTTTCCCGTTACTTTCTTAAGGTGGAGGCTGAAGTCATTGATTTAAGAACTTTCTTCTTTTCTTACACACACATTTAATGCTCTGAATTTCTCTCTATGCACTTCTTTGGCTCTATCCTACAAATTTTGATACATTGTCTTTTAATTTTAATGCAGTTCAACATACTTTCTAATTTCCATTTTGATTTCTCCTTTTAATTTCCAGGTTTTTAAAAGTGTTTAATTAAGTTTTCAAATAATTTGTGATTTTCTAGGTATCTTTCTGTTACCAGTTTCTAGTTTAGTTCCATTGTGGTCACAGAACATAGTTTGCATGACTTGAATTTTTAAAAATTTATTGAGACATATTTGGTTTAGTATGGTCTATCTTGGTAAATATTTTGAGACCAGTTAGAAATAACATGCAATTTGATGTTGTTGGCTAGAATGTTATATAAATGTCAATTAGGTTAAGTTGGTTGATAGTTATATAGTTAATCAAGTTTTCTATTTCCCTACTGATATTCTATTTATTCGTCGAGAGAGGGGTATTGACATTTCTGACTATACCTGTGTATTTGTTGATTTCTCTTTGCAGTTTTATAAGATTTTGCTTCATGTATTTGAAGCTCTGTTATTAGGTGCCTAAACATTTAGGATCATTATGTCTTCCTAATGAATTGATCTCTTCTATTGTTAAAAATCAACTCTCTTTATCTTTGGTAATATTCTTTGCTCTAAAATGAACTTTGTCATATATATGTACACATATACATACACACACATACACACACACATATATATATACACACACAAACACACATGTATGTTAGAGAGAGGGTCTCCCTCTGTCACCCAGGTTGGAGTGCAGTGGCAAGATATGAGCTCAGTGCAGCCTCGAACTCCTAGGTACAAGTGATCTTCGTACCTTGGCCTCCCAAGTAGTTGGGACTACAGACACGCACCACCATGCCCAGCTAATATTTACATATTTTATGAAGATGGGGTCTTGCTTTGTTGCCCAGGCTATTCTCAAACTCCTGGGCTCAAGCAATCCTCCTGCATCAGGCTGCTAAATTGTTGGGATGACAGGTGTGAGGCACCGTGCCTGACCCCATCTATTGCTAACATAGCCATTCCAGTGTTCTTTTGATTATTGTTTGCATGATATAGCTTTCCTCATCCTTTTACTTTTAATCTATTGTGTCTTTATATTTAAAGGGGGTTGCTTAGTGGCAGCTTATAGTTGGGGCTTGAATAATAATCCAATCTGGCAATCTCTGCCTTTTAACTGGGTGTTTAGAAAATTTAAATTTAATATGATATTAATATATTTGAGTTTAAATTTATCATCTTGCTATTTGCAAACTCCAGCTGTCTCAGGGCCCCAAATGCCAACTTCTGTTTCCTCTGCCCAGTGACAGAATTGTTCTGTTTGGGCTCCACTTTCTTATACCAGAGTTTGCCAAGATCCCCCTATGGGAGAGCCTGAGTGAGTGTGGGGTTTGCCTATGGGAAAACTTCTCTCAAGGATCACAGCTCTAAGCTGTGTGTTGGCAGCAGTTGCTTCATATAAATACCTAGTTTTTTCATTGTTTATGCTGAGAGAGTAAGTCTACTACCCTTAAACCATGAGGGCTGGACCTGGAAGCTTGCTTTTCCATTTTGACATTTAATTGAGGCTGTGTGTTTGCAGCAGAGGGAGCGTGCTGAAGGATGAGCTCACTGTGCCGCCCTGCCTGGAAGTCCTTGGCAGTTTCCAGTTGTTTCACAGAAGCTTCTCAGAGGTGTTGGCTGAATGACATTTGGCTGCACAGAAGGGCCTTCTGTTTGCCTGCCTGGGGCTCTGTGGTGTGCCCTTTCCTGCTTTTCCATGGCCTCCACCACTAGGGTCTTCCCAGGGGGAATGAGGCTACCTTCACAGTGTCACCAAGCTCACACTTCACCCACCCTGCCTCTGGTGAAGGGAGGCAAAGAGACAGGAATCTAAATCAGAAAGACAAAAAGTCCCCTGTGATTCAGGAAACCAGCTTTCTCCCAGAATCACCATCCTGGTAGCCTGCTGTGCATGGCTGAGACCAGCCAGTCCAGACCAAGGTGGGTTGGAGGATGACAGAGGAGCCAGAACAGCAGTGATGGCTCCCCGGGACAGGGGGATCTTGGAGTGTGATATGGTTTGGCTGTGTTCCCACGCAGATCTCACCTTGAATTGGAATAATCCCCACGTGTGAAGGGTAGGGGCAGGTGGAGATAACTGAATCATGGGGGCAGTTTCCCCCATACTGTTCTTGTGGTAATAAGTCTCATAAGATTTGATGGTTACATAAACAGGAGCTCCCCTGCACAAGCTCCCTTGCTGGCCACCACGTAAGACGTCCCTTTGCTCTTCTTTTGTCTTCTGCCGTGATTGTGAGGTCTCCCCAGCCATATGGAACTGTGAGTCCATTAGACCTCTTTCCTTTGTAAATTACTCAGTCTCAGGTGTGTCTTTATTAGCAGCATGAGAGCAGACTAATACAGAGTGTTTTCTCTGGCCCATAAGCAGAGCAGCAGCTAGGCCCACAGGCCACAGGTGGGATCTGTAACAGGGATCCCAACGGGGACTTTTGGATCTTTAGGAGATCAATAGAAACCAGCTTGGTCAAGGTAAGTGATATTTCAAACCATTACTATTACTAATTTCTACTACTTTATGGAGTGGCTACTGTTTGTGAACCACCATGCTAATTCCTTTTACCTGCGTGAGGTAGGCATTCTTATTATCTCTGTTCTCCAGGTGAGGAAATTGAATCTGAGAGGTAAATTAACCTGCCCAAGGTTACTTAGCTAGAATGTGGCTGTGGAGCGGGGATTTGAACTCTCAGCCATGACACTGAGCTGCCTTTTGTGTTCATTAAGATTAAAAAGGTTTTCAGGTATGAACATGTAGTTGGGGGAAAGGAGAGACAAGGGAATCAGCACCTAATTAACACCTGTAAGAAAACAAATGACAGTGTATTTATTGATCCTTTGGTACACTTTTCTTTTTCTTCACATTTTATCATTTCTGCAGTTTGGATTTGTTTTACATAGCTGGTATGTCGTAGTTTAATTGGTGAAACCTTTCTCTTCCCTAGTGATGCTTAAAATTACAGCATTTCTTACAATCTATGGCAGGATTGGCAAAACTTTTCTGTAAAAGGCCAGATAGTAAATGTTTTAGGCTTTGTGAACTAAATTGTCTCTGTCACAACTACTCAACTCTGCCAGCCATTGTAGTGTAAAAGCGGTATAGACACTGAGTAACTGAATAGGCATGGCTGTGTTCTAATACAGCGGTATTTGCAAAACCGGGGGAAAGGTGAGATTTGGACTCTCAAGCTCTGGCATCTTGGATTTGCTGAAATATAGGTGTAAAAATCATCATGGCTGCGTCAGCAACAGCAGTTAGTAGGCACTAAATGCTGTCTGATCTTATCTGAGCTTCACTCAGCCCGATATTGCAATGCTATTATTATACTCATGATCTGAATGAGAAAACAGCTTCAGAGAGCTTAAGGCACCTGCCTTAGGCCCTTCAGCAGTGAGTGGGAGGGAGGGGACTGGATGCAGCCTGTCACCAGCTGGCCCAGGTGGTGACCTCTGAGACTGAGGCAGGCAAGCCCTCTCAGTAGGATCTCTCACCACATCCCCCCACCCCAATATCTTATTTACATCCAGCACCTCATGCTGTCAGATTCACTTAGGCATCAGCTGACAATGGGACACACCACTTGTTTTTTTGGAAGAACCACCACCTCGACCGAGCACAGTGGCTCATGCCGGTAATCCCAGAACTTTGGGAGCCTGGGGCAGGTGGATCACCTGAGGCCAGAAGTTCGAGACCAGCCTGGCCAACATGGCGAAACCCTGTCTATACTAAAAATACAAAATTAGCCAGGCGTGGTGGCGCATGCCTGTAATCCCAGCTACTCGGATCACTTGAACCCGAGAGGTGAAGGTTGCAGTGAGTCGAGATTGTACCATTGCACTCCAGCCTGGGCGACAGAGGCTCTTTAGTTAATCAGGAATTGGTTGTTTCGATCTCCTAAGCCAGGCCTCGTTGGTCTGTGGAATCAATAGGTCCAGGCCCGCCTTTTGGAAAGCAGACCCAGAAACACGATCTTTCTCTTTGGTGATGGTAGACTCTTGTACAGTCTAGGGAGAGTGGCAAGACGGGGCAGTGTGAAAATCCCTGTCTCAGAGGAAGCCCATTGCTACGTAGTTTACTTTTGGCCCTGAAGCATCAGGTGAGGGTCCACGAGGTGATGCAGGGCTTGGGCTCTGGGTCCAAGTGTCTGTCCTGCTACTTACAAGCCGACCCTGGCAAGCCACTCTAGCCCCTGTGCTGAGTTTCCTCATTCACAAAAAAGGCATAGTAATAGCATCTAACTCCTAGGATCACACTGAGGATTCATTGCAAGAAGGTCCTGAGATAGCTCTTACTATCCCAGAGGGGCGGCTGTGAGCTCTTTTTGATCGATGAATTCCAGTCTGTGATTCCACAAGTTCTTTTCTACATCACGCACCTGATGAATCCAGTTTTCCAGTCTGGGGTTCCACTGTTGTGAAACTACAGCATAAAATAGAAGGAAAGTGCAACTGATTATAAAGGCAACCTAGACCTCCATGGACGCTGTTACGAGTCTTGGGCAATCTGCGTCCGAGGCCAAGGTTAAGTACACAAACTGGGTCATCAAAGTCAGTGGCTTTGAATGCAGTTCTCTGTTCAGCAGTGTGCACTAGGGCAAGTTCCTCGGTTTCCCAGAGTGTAAAAGGAAGAATACAAAAGTCCCTGCCTCAGCAGATTGCTATGTGGGTAGATGAGCTAATTCATGGGGAGCCACACTGGCCTGTTGGGAGTGACCCCAGCATGAGCTCTTGGGATTGTCATTACTTTTGTTTGCGGTTGTTCCTGTTGATGATTTAATGAGGTACTGTGCAAAACCACAACGACCGGCACTGAATAAGTGCTTCATAAATGGTCGCCACCACTGTCATCATTACGACCGTTGCTCTCTGCAGTGGGTATAGTCGCAGCCAGGCGCTGACATGTGGGTCTAAGGAGAAGAGCCTTAGATCCGTTTAGATGTGCTGTGTTCCGTAGGTTAAGCCAACATGGTAAATGGAAAGTTCCACCAGGAAGAGCCTGGCATTGGAGCAGGCAGCTTGAGTTCACTCTGGGCCTTGTTTGCCCCGGGGGTCAGCCCAGCCCAACTGCTCTCAGCCCTGTATGCTGCCCTGCTTCCTTTGCTGCTGTCTCAGATGCCCGTGTCCCCTCCTTCCCCAGCCCCCAGGCTGCAGACCCGCCTCTCCCTGTTCCCTCATTCTCACCATTGTTCCTGGGCCCCAACCCAGCCAGGAGGACAGCAAACAGGACGCTCTGGCAGGAGCAGAGATTAGGCTGGGATTAGGAGTCCTCAGCCTGGAGGGCTTCGGGCTTGTTTGAGGAAAAGGCGGGGGAGCCTGGGGAAGTTCATTGCCCCTGGAAGGAGGCCCAGGAGCTGGGCTGAGCCTGGGCGAGTTGCCCTGACCCAAAGAAGAGACTTGAGAGAGAGCTTTGATCAGATTCTCTGGAAGTCTCCCATGGAGAAAGCCCAGCTCCTCGGCCCCTCCCGTCTGGCCCCGATGCCTCCTTAAGGGCCAGCTCAGACTCCCAGACTGGTTTGTTCTCTGTGGCTCCTCCACTCCTCCCAGACTGCCTGGGGGCCCTGCTATCCTCAGCCCCCTCCTAGCCTGCCTTTCTGTGCAGTGACCTACTGCTCACTCTGCCATGTGTCCTTCCCAGAGCCTGTGGTGCTGTGAAAGGGGATTTACCTGCTTCTGGTTGCTCTGACTGGGCTGTGTGCTTCTGAAATAGGAACTGCTGAGGGAAGATCTCCTCGTGGGGAGAGTGGGGTCTCTGGAGACCAGTTTGAACCCTAGCTCAGCTGCTTCTCAGCCTTTGGCAAGCTGTGCTCTGCTCCTCAGCTCTTCTCTCTGTAAAATGAGGATAACATACATCCCTGCCTCGTAGCGTTGTGTGAGGACTTTGATAGGTATAAAGTGCTTAGACTATTACCTGGCACATAGTAGGTGGACAACAAATGCTGGTTGTTATTATTATTGCTGCTGCTGTTACCATCATGTCTGTATCCTTCAGAGTCCAGCACAGGCTTGGCCCAAGGCAGGTGTGTGCTGTGAACTCAATTAGTAAGCTTGTGCCTTCCTAGCAAGGACCTTCAGCTGTTCATCCCAAAATAGCCTCTGGGTGGGGTTTGTGGATATTAGAGCCATGGACCCTTACATCTTTTCAGTTATCCCTGCCTCCCCCAGGGTTCCCAAGGGCATTTAGGTTTTCTGCCTCTCTCCCTCCTTCCCTCCCTCTCTACTCTGTTCTTCTCCTTTCTTCCCATTGACATCCTTGTGGGTGTCTCTGATTCTGTCTTTGGACTTCGTTTCTATCAGAGAAACTGATCATTAAAAAGTAAATAAACTAACTACTAACTGCCCTTAGGAAGCCCAGGAAGCCCTGAGTGGTGCTGGGGCTCCTTAACCTCCTGGATCGCAGGGCTGAGGATCCTGGCCTGTCCACCAGCGAGTGCCTTCGGCCCTGTCTTCCACGGGACACACGCAGTGCTCTGGGTCCCAAACCAGCCTCATGAACCCGTCTCTCACTGACTTGGGAATGCTTCTTTCATGAGGACCACTGGTTTCGCCCAAGGGTCCTGTCCTTGACAAACAAGTCATTTGGTCACGTGTTGGGCCTGGTGAACCATGACTCCTGCAGGATCCAAAGGGGCTGCCCCAGGACGGGCACCGTGGGCAGTGATGTCACAAGCTACCAAATGGCAGGAGACTGGGCAGCCTCAGACAGTGCACTTTGGACTTCATTCTCCTTGGTTCCTAACAATTAGAAAGCTGCAGAAGCAACCACTTGGCTCCACTGATCTTTATAAATAGGTCTTGAGAGCAGCCCCAGGCTGTATTGCGGTCGCCCGTGGGTGGGATGCACACGGAGCTGGTCCCTGGTCACTGGGGTTGATCCAGGACAGTTCTGGGAGGAGCCTGTTCTCCACCTTGGTGTTGATGTCCATTCCTGGAATCACTGGGCTGGTCACTGACCGAGGCTCTGTGTGAGGCTATGCTGCTTGGTTCCAGTGTGACTTTGCCACTTACCAGGTAGAGTGACCTTAAACAGGCCTCTTAACCTCTCTGAGCCTCAGTTTCCTCCTATGATACATGGGAATAATAACAGTATTTACCCTTTAGGGTGCTGAGGAGAGCTGACATATAAATAAAAATACATATTATTACTTATATTATTTCTATTATCATTCTAAATTCAAGACCAAACTGGCTATTTAAAACACGTTTTTAGCAGGAAACTGAGTTCACTCCTAGTAGTCCTCCTATGACTGGTCTAGCCATAGACCAATTACTCTTTCCAGTTCCTTGACCTAGGTGGGATTTGCCCTGAGTCAGTCTGTAAACGAACTGCATCGCAATTAAACGTTATTATCCAACAACTCAGAGCTGCTTGAGTCAGTGACAGTCACTTGTTCCTCACCCCCACCACCTCCACAAATATCTTTTCTCTTTTCTCATTAGCAGAATGTTAGCTGGTTACAGAGCCATCTGGGCTAAGACTACATTTGCTGGGCAACCTTGCAGCTGGGAGTGACCATGTGATCATGTATTAGCCAATGGGCACGAGCAGAAGCAATGTGGACAAATTTCTGGTTAGGTCCTTAAAGGGGTGGAACCTGCTCTAAACTACTTTTCTCCCCTCCCCAGGAAAGGGGACATGGTGGTTAGTTGTTTGGGGCCATGTAGAAAAATAAGACAGAGGGAGCCTTGGTGCCCAGCACCACTGAACTGCCTCATCAGCCATGGATGGTTACCAGGGAGAGAAAGTCACTTCTCTTTTAAGCCACTGTTGTGCTGGACATCTCTACCTTAGCCTGTGTCATGGCTACGTATATTTTGTCCTTTCTGACCCTATACATGGAAGAGCTGAAATTCACAGTGCTGGTTAACAGCCGCACTAAATCACAGAGTTGGCATAAAACTTCATCTTAAACAAAACCACATTTGAAACTTTTATGAGTGATTTATTGTAAATAGTGTTCCTTTCTCATTCATAAACTTATTTTCAGAAATATATTTTTCCAAAATGATTAGACTTATTTCTTTTTAAAAATTGTTTCATTTTAAATTTTATATTTTGAAGTACAGCAAATATCTCCTTGTCAAGGTATTTACTTTTATGTTTGCCTTTTAAAAAATACTAAGATTTAATTTACGTATATAAAATTCACCTTTTTAAAGTGTATATACAATTCAGTGGTTTTTAGTTTATTCATATGGTTGTGCAACCATCACCTCAATTCCAAAACTTTATCATCCCAAAAAGAAACTCTGTACCATTAGCGTTCTTGATTTTCTCCTTCCCCCAGCTCCAGGTCAAGACTTTTCTACTTCCTGTCTCAATAGGTTTACCTATTATGGACATTTCATATAAATGAATCATATAATATGTGGCCTTTTGTGTTTGGCTTCTTTCACTGAGCATGTTTTTAAGGTTCATCCATGTGGCACGTTTCAGTGCTCCATTTCTTTACATGGTTGAATAATGTCCCATTGAATGGCTAGATCACACTTTTTAAAAATCCATTCATCGATGATGTACAATTGGGTTCTTTCTACCTCTTGGCTATTGTGAGTGAACACTCATGTACAAGTTTTTGGGTGAGCATATATTTTAAGGTCCCTTAGAGACCTTAGGAGTGGAATTGCTGTGTTGTATGGTAACTCTATATTTAACATTTTGAGGCACTGTCAAACTGTTTTCCAAAGTGACCGCATCATTTTAGATTTCACTAGCTAGGTATGTGGGTTTCAGTTTCTCCACATCCTCACCAACACTTGTTATTGTTCATCTTTCTAATTACAGTAGGTGTGAATGTGTGTGGTGTGAAGTATTATCTCATTGTGATTTTGATTTACTTTTCCCTAATGACTAATAGTGTTGAATATATATACACATATATGTGTATTTTCTTTGGAGATATGTCTATTTGATTCCTTTACCCAAGTTTTGATTGGGTGACTTTGTTGTTAATTTGTAAAGAGTTCTTTGTAGATTCTGGATACAAGACTAATCCAATACATGATTTATAAATATTTTCTCCCATTCTGTGGATTGACCTTTCACTTTCTTGATCATGTCCATTGAAGCACAAAAGGTTTTAATTTTGATGAAATACAATCTATTTTTTCAATGGCTTGTGCTTTAGCTGTTATAGCTAATAAACTGCTGCCTAATCCAAAGTTAGGGATTGTGTTGAATCTGCATATCAATTTGGGGGGTATCACCATTTTAGCAATATTAAGCCTTTCAATCCATGAACATGGCAACTATTTAGGTTTGAAAAATTTTCTCTAAGTAATGTTTTATAGTTTTTGATGTACATGTCTTGAACTTTTTTGTTAGATTTATTTATAAGTGTTTTATTTTTCTGATGCTATTGTAAGTGGAATTATTTTATTGGATTTATTTTTTGGATTGTTCATTGCTAATGTGTGGGAGTACAATTGATTTTTGTATATTGATCTTGTACCTTATAATCTTTCTGAACTTGTTCATGAACTCTCATAGTTTATTGGCGAATTTCTTAGGATTTTATATACACAAGATCATGTCATCTTCAAATAGAGGTGGCTTTACTTCTTTCCTTATAGATGCCTTTTATTTCATTTTTTTGTCTAATTGCTTGCTAGAACCTCCAGTACAATTGCAATGGCAAAAGTAGACATCCTTGTCTTGTTCCTGATCTTATGGGGAAAGCACCCAGTCTTTCACAATTAAGTATCATATTAGCTTAGACTTTTTCATAGGTGCCCTTTATCCAGTTGAAGAAGTTTCCTACTATTTAAAGTGTGTTGAGTATTTTTGTCTTGACAAGGTATCAATTTTATCAGATACATTTTCTGTATCTACTGAAAAGATCAGGTGATTTTCCCCCTTAATTCTATAATATGGTGTGTTACATTGTTTTTCATGGGTGGCCACTGAAATGTCTGCTCAGTTAGCTTACTGGGGAGCTCAAGAGTGGACAGACATTTCCTCAAATGCCTGGACTAGTAAGTCTCCCAGTTTTTGCCACAGTACTCTGTGTGCATGCTGGGTATACCTTCAATACTTGGTCAGGAAATTGGCAACTCTGCCCTAACTTTCACTTTCTACTTGTGTAGACCCTCAGGTCATACAGAATTGAGAGCACAGAGCCTTCTCAAGTCTCTCCTGAGCATGCCCACAGCCCTACACATGCATGGGTCTTTCTAGATTCTCAGGAATATGTTGGAACTTTGCAAAGCCCCTACGGACATCTTATTTGCCAATTTTTTCTTTTAAAATTTTTTGGTTAGCCCGCACTTTTCCCCAACTGTTACTCACCATCTTAGGCAATCAGAAAGTTAAGCAGTTACTTTTAATTGTTTTCAGCAAATGCTTAGACTTTTCAAAGTGGGCAAAATTCAAGTAAGACCTACAGTTTACTTGCTATGGTTTGGCAAATACATGTCAGTTATTCATCATTACAGTATCTTACACAATAGTTTCACGACCCTAAGAATGCTCTTCATTCATTCCTACCCTCTACCCTTGAACCTCTGGCAACCACTGATCTTGGTCAGAAGGCAAGACAACCTTGCAAGTAGAGTTCTCCAGGGACCCACTAGACAAGTCAAGTCATAACAATTCTCTGGGAATGAGGTTTGAAGTGGCTGCAATCTTGTTTTGTCCCCTACAGTAGCTGTCAGGCCACCAGTTTTTATCCTGATTGCAGGGCTGATTTCAACCTGATTTCAAGGCTAACTCAGAGCAGAAGAGAAGGGGATGGAAATACAGAAAGTTAAAATGCCATGAAGCTCCCTGTTCTTACTGAAATTCAGCCTTTCTGCCTGAATGCGTGCAATCTAGATTGCTTCAAGCCTTTGGTTAATTTCCAGAATTCTAAAAAAGTTGATTCCGGAATTTTTGCCAGTTTTTGTCGTGAGTTTCATGCAATAGAGAAGTTTCCATTCCTGCTGCTATGTCTATGATTTCCTTTTATTCATGGCAAATGAATCTGAATATCCATTTTTGATGATGATATTAAGCTTCCCTTTTAGATCAATGTGTGTAAGTTTTAAAAAAGTGAGTGGAGGAAGCCAGTCTGAAAAGGCTACATACTATGTGAATCTGACTCTATGACATTCTGGGAAGGCAAAACTATAGAGACAGTAAAAAGATCAGTGGTTGCCAGGGGTTCAGGGGTGGGGGTAGGAATGAATGAGTGAGCACAGAGCATTTTTAGGGTGGTGAAACTATTCTGTAAGATACTGTAATGACGGATACATGACATGCATTTGTTAACCCATAGAATGGTGCAACACAGAGTGAATCTTCAAGAAAACTGTAGGCATTAGTTAATGATAATGTATTAGTCTTGGTTTATCAAGTGTACCACATATACCAAACAAATGCAAGATGTTAATAATAGGGAAAATGTGTGCAGGGAGGAGGTATATGAGAACTCTCTGTACTTTTTCTGTTCAGTTTTTCTGTAAATCTAAAACTGCTCTAACAAATAAGACCTACTAAAACTTTTAAAAGGGTTGATTTTAGGAAATCTATTTGGTGTAGAATGATAGGTGGTGTAAGAGTATGGCAAAATTCATGTGGGAGGTATGTAGGTGACTGACATTTGGGAAACATGATGTAAGAAATATGTGTTACAACTGGGGTCTCTGTAATGTAAGAGAATGGATAAAGGACTTTAACACATGAATCAAAACAAAGATAATTTAATATGTAACACCAGATACAGCTGGTTGTGAGTGTTCTCTGCTTCCAAGGTTAAGAATGACTTGGGAAAATAACAGGAGACCAGAAAAAACAAAAGACAAACATCTAATGCAAGGCATCCACTGGCCAACAGAAAAGCTCATTGGGAGGTGAGAGAGGAGACAGGTAAGACTTGTTGGAAAGACCCACTGAAAAACCAAGGAGGCTGTCAAAAGCATGAATTGGATGATATGAATCTTTTAGCTTCCCAAGAGGGCTCTAACCACCTGACATTGGCAGGCTTCATGCTTCTTGCCAGTACCATGGACAGCAGCCAGAAATAGCTTCATGACCCAGCAGGCCAAGGGTTTCTTGTCTTCATTCCAGGTTGTCTGGTTTTGTGTTAGTTTCTGCTTGGAACACAAGAATGAGCAAGGAGTTCATCTGCTAGTGGGCGATCTGACCCTTTCACATGGAGCTAAACATGAGGCCGGGAAGCATGGGGTGCCCTGGACATAGCTTGGGAACACTCAGTCCAAACTCTACCACTTGCCCAAGGTCACAGATCTAGGGACAGAGCATCACCCCTCTTGGAGTCTCCCTTTCCTCTTCTGCAAAAAGAGTTTGATCCTCAACCAAGCCTATGAGTGGCACAGAGTAGGTGAGGACAGATATTTGGTGAAAGGCCTTCCAAAGCATCCTTTCTTGGGAGTGGGGCAGTGGCCATGCTTATCTTGTTTGGTGCTGTATCTTTGCTTCCTAGCACAGCATCTGGAACATAGGTGACACTTCAGCAAATGTTCAAGGGAGAAAGAAAGGAGGGGAAGAAGGAAAGCTTGCTCCTGCATCTCCCTGTGCTCGGCCTGTAGTACAGACCTGACACCCAGGACTCCACCGCCTCATCCCTCCTTCCTGCGCAGCCATGGCTCTCTTACAGACAACAGGTACAAGGCCTAGGAGGCAGCCTTATCTTGGAGATCGAGACCATCCTGGCTAACACGGTGAAACCCCATCTCTACTGCAAATACAAAAAAAAAAAAAAAAAAATTAGCCAGGCGCGGTGGCTCACGCCTGTAATCCCAGCACTTTGGGAGGCCGAGGCGGGCAGATCACCAGGTCAGGAGATCGAGACCATCTCGGCTAACATGATAAAACTCCGTCTCTATTAAAAATACAAAAAAAAAAAAAATCAGCTGGGCGTCGTGGCTGGCACCTGTAGTCCCAGCTACGCGGGAGGCTGAGGCAGGAGAATGGCGTGAACCCGGGAGGCGGAGCTTGCAGTGAGCCGAGATCACACCACTGCACTCCAGCCTGGGCGACAGAGCGAGAGTCTGTCTCAAAAAAAAAAAAAAAAAAAAAAATGAAGGCAGCCTTATCTTGCCATTTGACTCATCTTTGGCAGTGGATGGAGCTCACGAGGGGCTGTAGGAGGCTTATCCCCAGGGCAGGGCCCACTGTGAGGCATGGAGGGGAAGGAACCTTGAGCATGTCCCTTCACTGTGTCTCTCAGCCCAGGAGCCTGCCTTTCAGAATCTGTTCAGAAGCATTACTCCCACTGTATTTCTAATTGAAGACACCTGGTGAGGCCCAGTCCCTGGGGAGTCTGGTTTGCAGGAGGCCAGCCCAACAGGCTTTTGTGATGAAGTCCCAGACCCTTGATGTATTATTCAGCCTGGGTACCAATTAATGCCAGACGCTATCCATCCTCTGCTGGTTCCCCTGCTGGGTCCTCTGCTGTTTTGGAAGCAAGTGCTAAAATCTAAGGAGAAAGAGTCTGCCTTTGTCTCATCGCAGCATAAATACCTGGCCCCAGTTGCCAGGGAGTAATGTTTGTTCCACATTGACTGATTTTGTTATTTTCAGTTTTCTTGCTGGGTGTGTCATCTCTTGCCCTTTAGCCTTGGTGCTGGAAGAAGCCAACTTTCTGAGCTGCAGGTAATAGTAAGGCTAGCTCAGACTTTCAGCAAAGTTGTGTCTAGTTTTGTTCCCACGTGTAGAAGAAAATGTGATCAAAATGGACATGCCGTGGAAAAAAAAAATCAGAAATGTCTCCCGGGTACTGGCCAAATACCTGCAGTGTACGAGGTGTGAGAGAAGTCATGTGTGGTGGGGGTTGGGCACTGCAGGAGGAGTTGAGGCCTGGATTCCCATCCTATTTCTGCCACCTCTGAGCTGGGGTGACTTTGGCCAAGTCATTCAGTTTCGTTATATAGATTCAGCCACTGAGGCACGAAGTAAGATGAATCCTATCTGCCCAGCCCTCCTCATGGGTCTTTTGTGCAGACAAAATCCAGCAGCAGCTTCTGCAGCACGTGCTGGGTCAGGCTGGCTTGGCTCTGTGGTCTGGTGGCTATGTGACTCTGGGAAAGTGACTTCTCCTCTGTGTGCCTCAGTTTCCTCATCTATGAGACGAGGAAAATTATTGCACTTCCCTTCCAGAGTGCTGAGGGTGAAATGCATTACCCTCTGGAAAGCACTCAGAACAGTGCCTGGCATACAGTCAGTGCTTAATAAAGGCTGGCTTCCATGATTAATAATTAATTAATTAATAATTAATTCCATGATTAATACCTCCTCCCTGCACACATTTTCCCTATTATTAACATCTTGCATTTGTTTGGTACATGTGGTACACTTGATGAACCAAGACTAAAGCTACTGGTAGACAGTATCAATAACTGTTCCACTCACGGCAGTGAATGTTATATTCATGATGCAATCCCATCTTCATAACAACTCCAGAGGGAAGGAAATGGAGCCTCAGGAGGAGGAAGGTGCTGCTGGGGTCTGAAGTTCTTGCTCCTCATTGTGTAGGTGTCAAAGAGCTTTCCTGGTCTGGCTGGAAAAATAAGCACAAAGAATTAAAAATAATGGCACTGGACTCTGCATTATCTAAGACCATAGGTGCTAACATGAGCCTGCACATTAGCAGTGGTCCAGCAATTGGAGTGGGCTCAGTACGCCCAATCCTGGCCCTCTGTCCCTTGCCCCTGTCTGCCAGGAACCCGCAGGGGCTGCATCCTCTGGCTCCTCAGGGAGATGCCTGGCCCCTGGAGCTAATGTGTCCCTCCTCATCCCTCCCATATGGGCTTGCTTTGTTCCCTCATGCAGTTGTATTATCTGACTGTTCTTTCTCATCTATGTGTTTAGTTGTTTATCGTCTGTCTTCCCCATGCCCAAGTTTCATGAGAACAGGAACCATGTTTTCTGTTTTATTCCCCTCTGTATCGTTAGAGCCCAGAAGCATCCTTGGCACACAGTAGGTGCTTATGAAACTGATTAAACGGATGCCTGACTCTGTCCTGGGAGTGCTGTGTGAGCTGCTGTGGGTTTGGCCTGGCGAGGAGGGGTAGGGTCTGGAGAAAGCAGGGGACATTTGTGCTGTTCAGCTTCTGCCGGCCTGTCCAGACCCTCTCGCTGTCCTTCCTCATCCTCCTGCTGCCCTGGGAGGAGGCTGGCCTGGGGGGACCACGTCAATGGGTTCTTGTGGACTCTGGCCTTCAGTGGCGTTTGGCCAAAGGCCTAATATTCATGTGCAGGCTTCGCTGTGATTAGCAGGAGGAACAGGGAAAGGCATGCATACTCTGTCTTCCCGAAAACAGAAGTCATTATTTTAAGATTCTCATTCTTTCTCCCTCCCTTACTGAGTTGTGCAACACAGAGGTAAGAAAGTAGGCATGAAGCCACTTTGTAAATGGAGTGCCCCATGCATGTACTATTATTACCAACGATAGCATCGGTCACACTGCTCAGCATTTAGCTACTGCCTGCTGTTTACCTAGTGTGTCGTCCTCCTCCCCACGACTGCTATCGGGGCCCTGTCTGCTGCCCCTGATGGAGGCACCCTCAGGGGATCGTTTGCCTTTGGGCTGGGGGCTGGGGCAGTGGCTTTGGTGTCCCTAGACCTGGGTTTGAATCTTGCCCTCACCTCTGTCACTGTGAGGCCTGAGGCACGATGTTTTCACCTTCCTCTCCATCATTTCCCCTCCTGGAAAATGGGAGCCATAATAGTCCATTGCCATGAGCTTGCAAATGGGTTGGCCTGGAGGTGCAGCCTGCGGAAGCCACCTGTTGTTTTCTGTGTACCCTGGTTGACAGGCCCCGCAATGCACAATGTTGTTTTCAGTTTTCTCCTTGCCGATCACTTCTGTATTTTTCCAGAAACAGCCTTGTCTGCTTTGACCCTCAGACTCTGGAACCCAGAGCTCCAAATGCAACCCCTCTCCATCCTTCCCCTTCTCTGCTCCCCCAGTTTCCATCTGCCTAATGAATCCTTCTAATAAGCCACTGGGGACACGGCACCCGGGGCTATGGTGATTGCATCTGCATTTGCCTCCACTCATCCCCACTCTGCTAGTGCCTCTGGGCCTTGGAAGGCCCCCAGGTTTGGAAAAATCAATGACAGCACACTGCTTTGCCCCTGGCACTCACAAACTCTGGCGAATATTCCCTCATGGACTCTCTTTGGGCAGAAGCCTGATAGCTGAGCTCTTCTGTGAAACGCTCACCCTGGGGGCTGAAAGGCTGCCCCCAACCCAGGCAGTGGGGACGCAGCAAAGCTCTTGGCTGTAACCCCTCCCTCTGCTGCACACCCTCCTCAGATGACTCTTTCTTCTCCAGGAAGGACTGTGGCTCCTTGTGGCCCAAATAGTCCAAAACCCCCCTTTCAGCACCACACAGCCCCTGTGCTACCTCCCAGAGGGCTGAATGACCTTTTTACAATGCAAATCTGATCCCATCACCCCAGGTTTAAACCATGTCAATCTTAGGATAAAGACCAAAACCTTTGCTCTTGCCCAAGCGTCTCTGCACAGTGGTTGAGTCTGGCAACTCCCCAGCTCCATGACATAACCTTTCCTGCCCCCTACCCCCCTGCCAGCCTTCCCTCTCCTCCCCAAAGCCTCCCCAAGAACCTGCACCTGTGCCTTCTCCTCACCTAGGAAACCCCACCATCCCCCCGGATCCTAGGAGCCCATCCTGGAGGAACACCCCTTCCTGACTTGCTGCCCAGGGCCCCACCCTGCCCTGACATCCTCTCATGGGTCGGGGCAGCTCCCTCTTTTAGCAGGGATTTCAGCTGCAATATTTAATTTAGTTCTTTGATCCCTGTATTGATGTCTGTCCCTCTCAGCTGGATTGAGAGGGAGAACGTGGAGTCATCATTGGGCTCTTCAAAAGCAGCTGCTGAAATGGAATTTGGGGTCTGACATATTATTAGGGACCAACAGCTGTTGAAGGAAGCAAAGGAAGTGGACGGGAGAAGCAGGAATAGCAAGAGGGCTGGGGGGTGGGTGGCTGAGGCCAGCTGGCAAGAGGCTCAGCCGGCAGCTGATCCTGCCCTCCCAGCCCAGCCTTCGGGCCCAGCCTGCCCCAGTCTGTGCCCGGCAGCCCCAGGAAGGGGTGACCTTTTGAAGGACACTCCCACAGTTGGACAGTCCTTCCTTGAAGGGGGCCTGGGGCACATGGCCCTGCATGGCACACATGGCGGATCTAGGTCTGCATTCACAGCTCACAAGGGGACGTCAGTCCAGCTGGGTGCCCCTATTTCTGCCCTGGGGTGTGGGGCAGATGCCTATTTTCTCATTTCCTCATGGGCACCATGTGGTCTGGCAGCTGCCTTGGTGTCCTGGTGGAGAGAAGTGAGCAAAACCCTTCACCCCTGTAACTAGGGTTCCCAAACCATGTCCAGCTGTCCAGTCTGCCCCCTCTTGCCAAGAGTTGATATCCAACAGGTTGCGGTCAGTTGCAATTCCATGCCTCTGTTGGTTTCTTTGATTAAAAGGATCTTCACTCTTGCTTCGTTTTTCAAATCTATCAGCTTCCTTGCCCCAGCCCCACATCTGCCTGTACACCAGGGGCTGGCTCATCCCTGTCACTCTTTCCACCACCAACACAAAATTCTTCTTGTCTTTTCAGATGTGGCAATAGAACTTGCAAAAGTACGTGTTTGTCTTTTTCACAGTTCTGGGGAGGAGCAGAATGGGGAAGCCCAGGAGCTCAGCTCTCATTTCTCTCTGCATTTTCAATTTGCCTCATAAGCATCAAAGGACTTTTTCCTTCCCAAGGAGATTTCTGTTAGTAATATTATCTTGGCCAGCCAAGAAAGAGGAGAGAAGATTTTTCTAAGCCCAGACCCAAGTATATCTGAGTGTACTTCTCTCTCATCCCCCCACGGCTCCCCACTAGAGATTTAAATGCAATATATGCCAACTTCATTTCTATTTGAAAAGTGACTTTCATTCCAAACATATCCCATAACACTTTACACAGTTAAATAATCATGTTTACAAAAATGTGAAATGGGGGTTAAAGCAACCTGGATCAATTGTGGCATGTCATAGAGAGAAGCAGGAGAGAGGAGGGTGTTTTGCAAAAATTGCAAACAAAGAAAATAGGAGCTGATAATGAACTAGAGATTAATTTTTTTACTGGCCAGTTTTGAAAATGTTTTAAATAGCCAATTAACTAGCTTAAAAGAATCCCCTTGTTTAGCTAAGACATTTTGACCCCCGCAGAAGTTGGGAATAGTAGCCACATCAGCTCCTATCACAATGACTACTGTTTGTTGAGCACTTACTGCATCCAGGTTCCTTATACATGGTGTGTATTAGTCTGTTTTCATGCTGCTGTTAAAGACGTACCCAAGACTGGGCAATTTACAAAAGAAAGAGGTTTAACTGGACTTATAGTTCCACATGGCTGGGGAGGCCTCACAATCATGGAAGAAGGCAAGGAGGAGCAAGTCACATCTTATGTGGATGGCAGCAGGCAAAGAGAGACTGCAGGGAAACTCAGATCCCATAAGACTTATTCACCATCACAAGAACAGCACCAGAAAGACGCACCTGTATGATTCAATTACCTCCCACTGGGTGCCTCCCACAACACGTGGGAATTCACGATTTGGGTGAGATTTGGGTGGGTACACAGCCAAACCATATCATGGTGCAACCCTCAAACAACCCTGTGGAGTTGGGATTCAATTTCTATTTCACAGACAAGGGAACTGAGACAGGGAGCTGGCACCTGCCCACTGCCAGCATGGCTTATGTCCACGCTCCCTCTTCTGCTCCCCCATTTAATGTTTGTCTGAGCCTAGAAGAATCTACCAGTCTCATTCCTGATTGTCCGTTCTGGCTTGGTCCTTATTCTAGACTCATAGGAAGCCATGAGCCCACTGAGGGGCTCCTCCAAGAATTTCCTTGGTGGGTGACACCTGGGCTGAAATCCAAGGTCTGGTGTTTGCATGCCATGTGATCCCGGGTAAGGAACCTGGGAGATAGAGACAATGATCACCTTGTTGGGGTTTTCTCGTAAATGAGATGAATGAATAATAACTATTTCTGGTACATTGCTGGCACTAATTTTTATTAATATGGCTCTTCACATGTTGAAAGATGCTTTTGACTTAAAGGAAATGATAGATAGGTCATGACATTGAACAGGAGCATCCCAGCCACCCTGGCCAGTGTTTTTCACAGTATGCTGAGAGTCCCATGAAAGGCTTGGAACACATACAGATTCTTAGGTCCCACTCGAGGCCTCTGAGTCTAAATAGTAGGGGCAAGGCCCCAAAGTCTACATTCTCAAGGGTCTCCCCAGGCTGGTGATTCTTACGCCCGCCCAGGCTGAGAACCCTGCAGCATCACAGGTCAATGGGGACAAGGCCAGTGCTGGGTCAGTGGATTAACCTGGCAGAAAAGAATGCTGAGTTGAAGGGCCTTGGAATGCAGAATCTCCTTCAACCCCCGCAGCAGCTGATGTCACAGGTCTTAGCCCGGCAGAAGGAGGATGGAGCAGGCCAAACAATGCCCACTGGGCTGAGGGCTTTGCTTCCCTTGCAAAGCACAAGACATGAAATAATGATTAACTCTTCCCACAGCCAGGGAGCAGGTGGTGACCTCGTTACCCCATCACCTTCCCCAAAGTCAGCCCCAACTATCCAAGCCTGCTCTCCATTTAACTTCCAAATAGTCACAGAGCTGCAAGTTTAGAAGGAAAAAGTTAAGGCCTCAGTGCAGTGAGTTATCAAGTGAAGGCAGTGAGATGTTGAGGAAAGAACGGGAACCTCAGAAGCAGCCCCCATCACCGATGCATCAGCATGCATGCCTCGGGCACCTGGTACTGGCTCCGTGCAGGCCTCTCGGGAAGGAGTGGTGGACATGAAAGATGTGGTCTCTGCTTTCCCCGTGGGATTTAGAATCTAGTGTATGCGTGTGTGCATGTGTGTGTGTGGTGGGGGTGGGGGTGTGTAGGGATACCAACAAGTCACAAAGAACTTAAGGCATGGTCTGATAAGTTCTAGGAGAAAGATGGAAGCAATAGAGACTAGGATGCTGGAAGGACCAGAGGTGAGGGAGAGAGGGAGGGAGAGGGAGAGAACATGAAGGAATGAGAATCACTGGGGCGTGGCTGAACATTAGCTGCTAAGGCAGGTGAGGGTGGGTGATAAGATCCTTTGGAAACCACATCAAGGAAACTGTACTCTCTCCCCCAGAGCACTGGGGAGCCACGGAAGTATACTAAGCCTAGCAGGGGCATGATCAGATTTGAGTTTTAGGAAGGCGCCTCTGACTGCAGGGTGGTGTATGGATTGGAAGAAACAAGGGCAGAGGCGGGGTTAGGATCTTCTAGGTGAGTGTGGGCATGTCCTGCCTCCCTTCTCACTGGCCGCCTGGCCTCAGTTCCAGGGAAGGTCACTCGCCTCACCCGGGCATCACTGCCTCTTCTGTGCAGGATTTTTGGGAAGACTAAGTGGTCATGCATGTCCTGGCCTGGCACACTATGTGCGTCATAAATGGCAGCGATTATTCTGCGGCTGCTTTTGGCTCCCTCCAGGGCCAGGCTGTCTGGGGGACCTCCTTGTTGTCCTTGTTTGTGCCTTGGGGGCTGGACACGGCCAGCCCACGCTGGCGTCGGGATCTGCCAGCTCTTCTGCGCCCGGATAATCACTTCCGCACCCGAGGGCTCGGCGTTGGTGGTGGCTGCTCTCTGCTCTCTCCTGACAATGGCCTTTCTTTGCAGAAGCCCCCGTGCGGCCCACACTCCCCTGGGAGCCAAGCCCTGGCCATTCTCACAGAAACATGTCTTTAATAGCTGGCTGTGACACTCGCTTCTGGAAGGGCCGTGAACTTCCCGCAGTCCAAGGGCAGGGCTTATGAGACAAAGGGGGATTTTAGAGTCGATGGTCAGGCATCCTGCAGCCCTGCTGTCCTCTTCCCAGGCCCTCCCTGGGTCCGTCCTCTTTGTTCAGGGTTCAAGACCAGAGGCTGCCAACTTTCTAACTGAAGCTCTGGCAGTGGCAGCTGGTCAACATCCTAATAGCTCAACAAGCTGGAAAAAAATGAGAGAGGGGCCACGCAGAAGGCAACAGGACTGAACTCAATTAACTGTTCACTCAACAACCCCCTGGCAGAGGGCGAGGCAGGATTTCAGGGGAGCTGAAAAGAGATTCTGTTTTTTAAAATATGGATAACACTGGGCTGCCTGAGACCCTCAAAGGGTGGGCTTTCACGGGGAAAAATCTCTCAAGTCTTCAGATACTTCTTGGGAGCTGAGAACTTCAGATAAAGCTGGCCAAGGAAGAGGAAATTCACCACTTCGGAGAACAATGCAAATAAGAATTTATCAGCATAGAGGAGGCTTCCATCTTTTCCCTGACTTTTCCTCTGACTTTGGCTGTCAGAGAGAACGGGAAGCAGGTGCTTGTCATCGAGCACCTGCGGTGTGCCATGCCCCAAGCCAGCCTCTAGGGATCCAAGCGTGGGCAGGCAGAGCCCAGGGGGGACTTCCCTCCCAAGGCTTCCAAGGCCATCTTTGAGCACTGCCTCACTGGATCCTCCCAGCCCCTGTGCAGCAGCTCACACCCATTTGGCAGCTGAAGAAACCGTGGCCAAAGGAGCGGGCTGACTCCCCGTGCCTGGCGTTTGGTGTTGCCCCCCCCAGGCCCCAGTTTCTCCTCGTGCTCCGTGTCCTCGGGTCTATTTTGGTGCTCTGAGAACAGTCTTCCCTGCACTTCCTGTACTGACATCCTGTATTGCTGCTCATGATTTTTTCTGCCTCAACACACCTGCTACTGGGAAATAGCACTTTTTTGTTTTTGTTAAAGGGAGGGGTGTTTAGGAGGATGCTGTTTTTGTGAATCCAACACTGCTCTATCTCCAAAACCCATACTACCTGTGACAAGCTGGGTGGCGTTCTGTTCCAATTCACTTCAGGGGCTGCGGGGAGGGGGGGGGTTGTCGTAATTTGAGGGGCATGTCCCAGGACTCTCAGGCAGGAGAGCAGGTTGCAGCCTCTGTATTTCTCCCCAGACCGGCAGGCTCCATGGTGATGAAACACCAGTGGGGTATACCCGGCAATGTCTCTGCCCAATTACAGGGGCCATGATGACACAGCCCAGGGGTCTTAGGCCAACAGGTGGGGAGGGGATGATGAGGTTTAATGAATGAGTCTATTGCTTTGTGAAAGAAACTGAGGCAAAAAATGCCAATTATTTCTCCCCTTCCAGAATGTTGGAATGTTCCGGATACACGTGCCGGCTGCTTTATTCGATAGGTACATATGGATGCCCTTTGTATTCCAGCCACTGTTTTAGGTTCTGGGAATATAGTGGTTAATAAGACAGAAAAATCCAAATGCAGACATCTTCCTCTTCTGGGACATCCAATTAAAAGCTTTAAGATTAAACAAGTAAAAAATAGACATACTTATTTTTTTCCTATTACAAATACCACAGTGGAAAATATGGAAAGACACAAAGGAGAAAGTGAAAGTCATTCAGAATCCTTTCCCCAGAGATGACTACAGTCATTGTTTTCAGCATTTTTTTTTTTGAGACAGGGTCTTGCTTTGTCACCCAGGCTGAGTGCAGTGGCATCAACACAGCTCACTGCAGCCTCAACCTCCTGGGCACAAGCCATTCTCCCACCTCAGTCCCTAAGTAGTTGGGACTTCAGGCACATGCCACCCAAGTCTGGCTAATTTTTGTATTTTTCGTAGAGACAGGGTTTCGCCATGTTGCCCAGGCTGGTTTCAAACTCCTGAGCTCAAGACATCCACTCCCCTCAACGTTCCAAAGCGTTGGGATTACAGACGTGAGCCACAGCACCTGGCCTATTGTAGCATATTGTCTTTTATTCATTCAATGTATGTATTTTCAGTACCATTAAGATAATTCTGTGTATGCAACTTTTAAACCTTTTATTGTAAAACAAAGCATTAAGAAACCCACATGAAACAACTCTATAGCTGAATGAGTTACCATAAGGGGAACACCCTTGCAGTCTCACCTCAGTCAAGAAAGACAACTTTGCCTTCTATCCCCAAAGACCCTGCATGTATCTTAATCCCAATCCCATCCCCACTCCTCCAAAAGTAACGATTATCCTGACTTTTACAGCAATCACGTTCTTGTGTTTCTTTTTGGTTTTATGACTCTAGTGTATATTCCTAGCCACTATAGTTTGGTCTTGCCCATTAAAAAGGTGTTTTTTTTTTTTTTTCAAGTCTCTCTTCACCTGCAGTTTCCTCCTCCACTTCTCCAGCTTTTTGCCCATCTATAATTTGTTAGAATCTACAGAAGAGCCCAAGAAAATTGACCTGTAGAATTTCCCGTGGTCTGAGGTTGGCTGATTGCAGACCATGGGTGCAGTTTAACATGTTCCTTTGTTCTTGGTGTTTTCTGCAAATTGGCAGCTGGTCTAGAGGTTTGATCAAATTCAGGTTCAATCCCTCTGGCAAGACCACAGATGATGTGTTCTTTCATAAGAGGCATGTGATGCCTGTCTCTCTTTCTCTGATGTTAGCGGCTATTGATACCCAATGTTTAGATCCATTAATTCATTGGGGGTTGCAAAATGGTCGTCTTCTAATTTTCTCATTCCTTTTTCACTTAATAGCTAGATTATTTTTAAAAAGAGACACGCCCTCTCATCTACTATTTGATTGCCCAGTGACACAGCTCACAAGAGACAAGCAAGATAGATGCTCGATTCTTTCTCTTCACACATCAGTTTTCAAAATAATGAGTTAATTCCCTATCATCCTCCAAAAATAATTTACTTTTATACATATTATAAATTTAAACATATTTAATGTTTTTGTTTTTGTTTTCTCAGAATCTCACTCTGTCACCAGACTGGAGTGCAGTGGCGCCACCTTGGCTCACTGCAACCTCCGCCTCCCTGGTTCAAGAGATTCTCCTGCCTCAGCCTCACGAGTAGCTGGGACTACAGGCATGCGCCACCACGCCCAGCTAATTTTTGTATTTTTAGTAGAAACGGGGTTTTACCATGTTGGCCAGGATGGTCTCAATCTCTTGACCTCGTGATCCGCCTGCCTCAGCCTCCCAAAGTGCTAGGATTACAGGCGTGAGCCACCGTGCTGGGCCAATTACAAATGTATCCTTTTTGAAGCTCAACCTGCCGTATCTTCACCTTCTGGAAGCTTCTCCAAGTTGGCTCTTTTTCTCTTTGATACAAGCTTAGTACACTCAGATTGTTTTCTTACACTGTGGCAAATCAAGAGTTCTGGGCCCATTATACGCCTTTCCCGCCCTGGACTTCAAACCAGCCATTTCTCCAAGAATCCCTGGTTTCTTTCAGTGGGAAATGGTATTTCAACACCACAATCTGGGAGCCTCAGATGCTCTTGGCTATTAGGTTGGTTCTTGGTTTCAGGGCATTTTAGTGCTCGGAGGAAGGAGATTATGTATTGAAATATCAAATTTAGGACAAAAATTTTTTAAATGAATATCTTCACATTCATGGGCAAAGGTAATGATAGAATCAGAATATCCCACAGTTATTCTTTTTTTTTCATATAACACCCACAACAGCCTCAGAATAATTCTAACATCATCAATATAATTACTGAAAACCCTTTAATATTTCTTTGCATATACTGTCCCACACCTGTGTATAAACGTACTATATCCACACTGGCTGAGCAGATAACCACTGCATGCTATATTCTCTTAGCCCTTTTTACTATTAGTTTAAAAGTAAGCAAATATTTAATGCTCACCATCAATCTTTCTGTCAATGTTTCCTCAGTCATTTTGGTTGTGTGGATCCCATTCTTGAGTAGATTCATTGAGAAGAACTCATAGGAACAATACTCCTTGAGTTCTTGCATGTTGCTAACATGTAAAAAAGTTTGCACCCTTTATACAAAAATTTCCATTGGTGGAATTTAAAATCTCTCGTTCATGTTTTCTTCTTTTGAATATCTTTAAAATATTACTCCATTGTCTTCTGCCATAAAATCTTGTTGTCAAAAAATGTGATGATAATCTAATATTCTTTTCCCTTATGAGTCACTTGTTGCTTTTGCCTAAATGTCCAGTGGATTTTTTTAATTGAGTAATTTTACTTTAGAATAGGACTCGATGATGGTCCTTCTATCTAGGTCCATGTTTTCAGGTAACTACATTGTGTACTCTTGCAGTATGTAAATTTCAAAATCATGTTTAAAAAGGAAGGTATAGTTTATATACAGTGAAAGTCATTCTCTATATTGTAAAGTTCTATCAGTTTGACATTGTCATATAGCCACCCCCACACATAAAACAGTCCCTTCACTCTTTTAATATGTAAATTGAAATCTTCTTGCATTCAGCAAAGTTTTCTTGAATTATTGTTTTTAGTATTGTTCCTGTTTCCTGGTTTCGGTGGTCTTCCTCAGGGACTCCTATGATCTGTCCATCAGATCTTCTTTGTCCATCTTCAATATTTGTCACAGTTTCTGAAATCCTTTTCATCTCTTCTTTTTGTTGTTTTCTCCTCTCTTTTCACTTTGGTTATTTCTCATTACTATGGCTTCAAGTTCAGTAACTTTTTTTTTTTTTTTTGCAGCATCTAGTCCATTAATTTCATCTAGTATATTTTTCATGTCAGACGTTGTTTTCATTTCTTTACAAAATCTTGACTGGAAATTCTTTCTTTCTGAGTGATTTTCTTTCACCTTTTCTTTCATTTCCTCTGTTTATTTGCTTATGTTTTCTTTCTAGTTTAGTTTTTATTTCTGTAATAATTATTTTCCTAAATTCCAATTTTTTCCCTAAGTTCTATCACTTCATCTCTGAGTTTTTCTTTCTTTCTTTCTTTTTTTTTTTTTTAGACAGAGTCTAGCTCTGTCGCCCAGGCTGGAGTGCAGTGGTGCGATGTCGACTCACTGCAAGCTCCGCCTCCCGGATTCACGCCATTCTCCTACCATCTCTGAGTTTTTCTAATTCTAGTTATGCTGTCTTGTATCACTTTTTAAATTATCTTTTGGCTCATTCTGACATAGAGGGTTAGAGTTGGCATGCTTTCATTTCTGTGGGGATGTTATTCTGCTTGTTAGTCTATGTCAATGTGTTATAATCCACATGGGATTTCACCTTGGTGCTTTTTTGTTACTCATTTCTACATGAGATTATTTTTCCCAATCTTTGAGAAAGAGGTGTGGCCCCCAGATCTTCCTTTTCTGTTATTTCCATGCTCTGCTAAAAATCATGGCAGCTTCTTCTTTGAGAGTTCCTCGTTCTGTTCCCCATCCCCACTTTTATATGGACTTTCTTTCTCTTTCCTTTGTCTCTTCTGCTCCTGTCTTGGTCAAATTTGATTCTGTTCCTTGCAGTTTCTCCTCAGTCTGGCTCCTACCTTGGAAGGGAGTCCCAGCAGGTTAATTTCAAGAGTTCATGGGTCCAGACTGCTCCACCCTCTTTAGCTCAGCCAATGAGGCCCTGGCATTCACTTACTCTTGAGTGGGCAAAACCACTTTCTGCTCAAACAGCTGCTCTCGATTGGCCTGTCCGTTCTCCTGTTGGCGGTTTTCGAGTCTCCTGTCTCAGATCCTTTGGGCTCCCTGTGGCTCCCCTCTGCTTCCCCCTCAAAGACGGTGATGGCAACTGGCTCTGTGGTGGCCTATGGTTTCTTCCCATCTGCTTATATTTTGGTGTTTGTGGGAATATCTTGTCAGAAGTTGTGACAGTTTTGCTGTAAATGTTGTCCATGGGTTCTTGGTCTGGCTATCTAGTTGCTCTGTGGGATTTGCACAAATTAAAAATCTATCTTGCCACCACCCCTTGCCATCTTCCCAGGACCCCCCAACCCTCCACCCACCCTGCTTCCACATGCCACATGAGTCTCGCTTTTTTCATTCAGTCTGATACCATGTGCGGTGATGAACCGGGACAGGGTGACAGTTGGTGGAAGCAGTATATCCCTGCTTTGAGGAGTATTTTGTCAGTGACACTGTTTAGAATTGCTGACTCATGGTAATAATAAAAAGCAGCCTGTGTTTGGTTGGTTTTATTATTAAAAAAATTATTTACAGAAAATGCACCTTTTATTGCCTGCATGCAGGGTGGGCTGCTCTCACCACACATCCTATGTTTGCCATTGACATGAGTGGTTTTCAAAGTCATTAAAACATCCCTATATCTGGGAGCTTTTCTGGCTGAGAATTACTTCATTATATTGATATCACAATCTTTTTTTGATTATCTTTTTTATTGCATGTTGAGATACTTTCCAAAATTTTGCTATCATTAATAATATAGTGTTAGACATCCATGTACACAAATCTTAATCTTTAATTTTGTTTTTTAAGGATAGATTGCTGGACATTCAATTATTGGGTCAAAGAGACAGTAGTGTAAGAGTAGGAGACCATGGAACCCTTGTGTGTCAGGGCTGTAAGGGATACAGCCTCTGGTCCAGTGGCCCATTTTACAGCTTATTTTTTGGAAAAAAAAAAAAAAAAGAGAGTCTCAAAAAAGAAAAGAAACATGGTAAAATTAGAAAGTTTCTAAAAAGCAATGCCTTTCATTTCACTGTTTCTATTTTTGCTGCAAAATGCTTGCCCTTGCTACATGGAGAGGTGGGGCCCAGACGTTTGCTTCCTGTTGATGGCTGGGGGCACCTTCTCCTCGCTTTGATCAATAGCGCACACTCATCCTATCCTACTGGTTGTCTGGACCCGGTCCAAGGCTGTCTGAGTTACCCTGTGGTCGAGCAAACAAGAGTGGGGTTGGAAAAAAAATTTACACTCAGTATTGAACATGAGAGAGGGAGCACCACACTGGGGACATACATTATGACTTACAGCTCTTCTCCTTAGATCTTAGGACACGTGTATTGATCACTCTGGCTGCATTTAATTCCCTTGAATGATTGTGCCATATTATCTTACACTGTGTCTTCCTTTTCAAAATAACTGAACACCTTTTCTGATCTCTCTCCATGTTTGTACCTGATGACTTAAGTTGTTCCTGTGACAGATGTTTAGTTTTCATGTACCAGGTGGATTCATTAGCGCACATCTTGTACTTTCTGATTACAATTCTGCAATTGCAAACAATGCAGCAATGGACATCCTTGAACTTACCTCTGATTTTGTGAAACCCTGTCTCTGGGGTTTCCACTCATGTCCCAAGGCGTGCGTATGCTTAGAGTCACTAGCTAGTTCTTGAGAATAGCTGGTCCAGTTCCTACGCCACCAACAGCACATGAGGGCTCCCATCCCCCTTGCTATGACAGCAGGTGATATTAAGACCAATGTTTGGCTAGGGGCAGTGGCTCACACCTGTAATCCCAGCACTTTGGGAAGCCGAGGCAGGTAGATCACCTGAGGTCAGGAGTTCAAGACCAGCCTGGCCAACATGGTGAAAGCCCGTCTCTACTAAAAATACAAAAATTAGCTGAGCATGATGGTGGGTGCCTGTAAACCCAGCTACTCGGGAGGCTGAGGTGGGAGAATCACTTGAACCTGGGAGGCGGAGGTTGCAGTGAGCTGAGATTGTGCCACCGCCCTTCAGCCTGGGTGACAGAGTAAGACTCCATCTCAAAACAACAACAACAAAACAAACAACAACAGCAAAACAAAAACAAAAACCAATGTTAATGTTTCCCAGTGTTAAAATGTGTTCCTCCAAGGGGTACAAAGTACTAGGATATTGTCTCAATTTTCATTTCTCTGATTATTAAAGAGGTTGAACCTCTCCACACATTGCTTATTGGATACCTGTTCTTCCCCTTCTGGGAAAAGTGATTGTCTCTTTCTCACTTGGGTTTCCTTTTATTTTGCTTGCCAATTTTGCAGGAGTTTTCTATATGTTTTCATGTAAGTTTCATTAGTTTTAGATTACAAATATTCTCTCAATCTGTGACTTATCACTATTTTTGTGATGTTCTTAGTTGAGCAAAAATATTTAACTTTGGTGTGATCAAATCTAAGAACTTTCCTTTTCTACTATGTTGTGGGGTTTTTTGCACTGTATTAAAAAATTTTGTTCCCACTCCAATGTCATAATGATAATTCTTCTGCATTTTTTTCTTATAGTTTTAAAGGTTTGCTTTCCCTGTAAATCTCTTTAATCCTTCATTATTTTGGGATGTGATATAAAGTATATATCTAATTTTTAAAATCTATGCTTTGAATCAAGTTTCTTAACGTCGTTTAGTATATGATACATTGCTTCTTCACTGATTTTTGATGCTACCTCTTGAGTCTGTTCCTCGACTTTCCATTTTGTTCCATTTTGTTCGCTGAAGGTATTAATTTCTATGACAGACCAATTTAAATTACGATCACTTTGTAATGTATTTTAATATATCATCTTTTATTTTTGCAATTTTGCCTTAGCTATTTGTTTTCTCATGTACATTTGAGATTCAATTTGCTTCATCTCATCCTCACCCCAAATCCTGCTTTTTCATTTGTATTAAATTTATTGAAACATACAGGGAGATTGACATCTTTATAACATTTAACTCTTCTTTTCCCACACGACCCATCACTTTTCTTATTTATGTATTCTGCTCTTCGAGTTTTGAAATTTTCTCCATAAAGTTCACCTGCACTTTGTATGTTAATCTCCAGATAAGTTATAATTTTCGTCCTGTGGTATACAGGGTCTTTTTCTGTACATTGCTGATTTCTCAATTAGGATGTGAGATTGTGATCAACCACTTGTAGATTTAACTCTCTTATTGATTCAGTTCCCTGGGCTCTTAGTGTTGATGGCGCTACATTCTTCCTTTCCATGCAGATCACATTTATTCAAGCCTATCTCATGGTTTGTTGGCAGGAAGCAAGGAGCCTGGCAAGACAGAACTCACCCTATGGGAAGAAGGAGTTGGATACATTGACAAGGCTCTGGGCATCACAGGAACATAGATGTGCAAAGAGTTCTGGCCAGAGGCAGTCTGGCACCAGACTAAGTAATCAGTCAAATTTGGATTAAACCCTGCTTCACCACTAATCAGCAATGTGACCTTGGGTTAATTACTGAGAATCCCTTTGTTCGGTTTCCTTACCTACAAAATGAAGATAATGATAATACTAGCTAATATAATTTTTGTGAGGATGAGACAATGTATGCAGAATGCTTGGCTCTCAGCAAATGCTCACTATGGACAAAGAGGAGAAGCACAGAATTCAAATATTGTTGCTGGAGCTTCTCAAATGCTGACTCTCTGAGAGCCTGGTAAGGTAGAGTGGAGAATGGCAGCCATGCCTTATACCATTTTTATCTGGGTTTGTGAGGTTGACCCATTTTCTCTGATGCACTTGACCTTCAGGCTGCAGCATCCAAATGGCATTGCTCGGCTCAATTTTATAGAATTGAGCTTCAAGTGTCTAACCAACTGCATCTGGGAGAAGAGCATGATTTTCCACTCAATTCTGCTTTTTCCAATAAACCGTCCTTTTAAAAACCATTAAGATATCCTTTAAGGAAATCCATAGTCTTGCTTAATAGAAATGCCCATTTCTATAGAGAAACATAACCACCTATGTACAAAGAGCTGCCTTACCTAAGCCTCAACTCTTCCGAACTTTAATCCTTTTCCATTTTCTTCCTCACTTTAAGAAAGGGGGTCTTAAACTCCCAGAGCCATCAAGCAGTATACAAAATTTGGCAAGTTTTTTCAAATCCAGAAACTAAGTCATAGAAATTTAGAAATTGTCAAGCCCTGGAACGTTCCTTCATGGCCGCTGAACTAGCAAACATCCAGAACGATGTCACCTTAAATGAAAGTAGCTCTCCTGCTGTGTTCCCCCTCCCTTCTCTCTAGACCCCAGTCTTTCTCTTTCATGCCCATTGGCTGTAAACACAAGAATTGCTGTTTATTTATGTACCTCTCTAGTAATGTGATGTTTATTTATTGAGCACCTGCTGCATGCTGACCATTGGGCTGGTACTGGAATACAGAAGGAACAGGGAAGATGAGGTGCAGCCCTGCTTTCATGGGGCTTACATTCTGCTACAAGAAAACAGAACATTTAAAAGGGAAGCAAATGTATAACCAGAAATATTGACAATGCGATGAAGGAAGTAAATTTGGGGAGAATGCAGGAAGACTCTCAGGGGAGGAGACACTTAAGCTGACCTTGGGAAAGCAGAAGGAGTCAATTATGTCAGCAATGGGGGCTGAAAGGGATTTCAGGCAGGGAGGATGGTTCAACCAAAGACCTTGAGGCACAAAATGGGACTGAACTGAAGCCAGCATGTGGGGAACCACATGGAAAGAGGATAATGGCAAAAGATGAGCTTGGAGGATTTGGTCTTCAGCCTAAGAATGAGAGGAGATCATTGAAAGACTGTAATCAGGAGAGTAAAGCAATCTATTAGTTTCTGAAATGATCAGTTGTGGCATAGAGGATGGGTTGGAAGGGTGAGTGTGGAAAACAGTAAGGCCGGCTAGGCAGGGGGCGCCATTGCTCAGAAGAGGGGACACTGGCCTTTTCCAGGAGCCAGTGGGAAGTGAAGGACCCAGGGTAGGTTTTGCAGGTAGAGAGATGGATTTGCCTTGTCAGGGGAAGGAGCACTGAGTTGGGGGCAGGAACCTCGATTCTGTCCTTGGACTCCCAGTGGTCACGTGGAAGGACTTGGGCTTCTCTCACTCCCTCTTGCACCCAGTTTTCCTGTCTACAAAATGCAGGGCTGGGGATGGACAAGGCCATCTCTACATGTCCTTTAGCCCATCGCTGTCTGACTCCAGCCCTGTTTCAACTGGGAAGTAGAAGAGAGTCACCAATCACCTGTCGGGTATTGGCCTGGAGTGTTTGTTCAAAGCTGGACTTCATTCACATCTGGGTTTCTCTTGGAAGTTACTACAGTCCTTTTCCAAACTGCACCATTGACTGAGTTTCAGAAATATGGGTAGACAGAACTTGAATTTTCTGTGACTAAAAAACTAAAATCTTGTTGATTTTACTCAGCTCGTCTCTCTCTTAAAGAATTCACAAATGATTTAACATGCCTTTAATAAAGAATACCCAAAGATATAAAACAAATCCCCTAACACAGAGCCTTACCATTTCAGAAATGTTGTAAACTCTATGGCAAAATATAGAAACAATGAGTTGTTACTTATATGAATAATTAATATTCGTACCTATTGTACTCATTGTATGAATATTGGATTTTTCTTATTATTTATATTTTGTCAATATACAGAGGACAGGGACATACAGTGAGTTTTCTGCTGCAGCATTCTGGGCCAGTCCTTCCCACATGCCTGGAACCTAGTAGGAGCTCAGTGGGTATTTGCTGAATGACTGGTGGATTCTGACTTCTCTCCCAGTCCTGCAGAATGCTTGCTACAAACAAACTTGCATTGGGCACTAAGTGGGCCACTGGCAGCCAGAAGTCCAAAAAGACACAACCTAGTCAGACTGAAATCAAAGGAGAGTCTGATGTTCTTTCCCAATTTCCTCCTCACAACCAGGTGGAAGCATCACATCCAAGGCAGACAGCACTCTCCTTTTTGAAGCTAAGTGCCATAACTTGGGCCTTAGTTTTCCCAGTCTTACCATACGATAGGTGTGTTTTTTTGTGCTCCATGAATGGATAGATGTATGGATGGATGGAGAAATAAACAGATGGATTTTTGGGTTGCTGCATGGATAGGTGGTAGATGTATGGATGGGTGGATAGATAGATGCACAGATGGAAGGATGCATAGGTAGATGAATGTGTGCATGCATGGGTGGTTGGATGTATGTATGTATGGATGGATGGGTGAATAGATGGATGGGAAGATGGACAGATGCATGGATGGATGGATGCATGGATGGATAGATGAATGGATGAATGGATGGGTGGGCAAATGGATGAATACAATTGCTGCATGAACAGTCTTTCTGTAAGAGGCATTTTCTGGAATTTGTTGGTTTTCTCTAAGGCTCTTCAAATGTGATGGTGTGAGCTACAGATAGAGAGAATGTGGTTTGCTAGATCCTAAGCAGTGTAGGATAGGGGTTGAGGACTCAAACCAGAGGACTGGGGCCAGTCAGTCTGCAAGTGGCATGTATTTTCATCAAATTAGTTGTCAACCTTAAAAGTGAGTTTATGTCCCACAAATCCAGATTGCTGATCTCTCCTGGAAAACTTTTAAGCTCTGACCTCACTGGGCCCACATTTCTGCCCAGAAACAAGTGGCTAGAGCTGGATGAAGGATATCTTCTCTGGGGGTCTGTGGGCTGCCCACTTCCCCTCTATGGCCAGCTCCTTCCCTCCCTCGTTTTTTATCCACAGCAGAATTAGCCCCCCATGGAGTGGTGGGTTTGGGGTCAGAAGGCTCTGGGTCCAAGTCTAATCCCATCATATTTCCTGTGTGTCCTTAGGTGAGTCATTTCCCCTCCTCTTTTGGGGCAAGTGGAAGAGAACAGGCAGCATTAGAATCAGATTTTGCCAAAGTGTATTTCTCGTGCTGGTTACTTGTCCTTGCTTTGCCACAAATTCTTCATCTGTAATGTGACAGCAATGACAATGGCATGCATTATGATTTTAAAGCATGTTGCGTTCTTTATATATATTAGCTTGCAGTCATCCATTGAGATTGGCAGGCTTATATCCCTATTTTATTTTGTTTTTTATTTTTTTTGAGATGGAGTCTTGCTCTGTCACCCAGGCTGGAGTGCAATGCCGTGATCTCGGCTCACTGCAACCTCCATCTCCTGGGTTCAAACGATTCTCCTGCCTCAGCCTTCCTAGTAGCTGGGATTACAGGTGCATGCTACCACGCCCAGCTAATTTTTGTATTTTCAGCAGAGACGGGGTTTCACCATGTTGGCCAGGCTGGTCTCAAATTCCTGACCTCAGGTGATCTACCCACCTCAGCTTCCTGAAGTACTGGGATTACAGGCCTGAGCCACCACGCCCAGCCTGTTATATCCCCACTTTAAAATGAAACTCAGGCTTCCCAAACTCCCTTCTCACCTAGCTAGAAAACAGGCCAGGAAAACAGGCAGAGCCAGGATTCAGGTCGAGCCTCGTGTGCCTAGAGTCCCTGTGCTGCTTCCTGCATGGAGCAGAAAGCAGGGATCAGAACATATACTTTGGAGCAGCCCCCACTGCTGCTTATGGTGTATTTGCTGACAAACCTTGGGACAGGTTGCTTTGACCCCGGTGCCCTTTCTTTGTGGATCACTCCAATATAAAATCTCTGGAATGTGGTTCTTCCTCTCTCATCTACACTCCAGTTGCTCTGCTGCTGGGCTGTCCCTTCCCACACAAAGGCTTGGGGAGTGCTCTGAACAGCTTGTCAGAGTGGAGGCCTGTGTCTCCAGCCTTGGGAGCCCCAGGGACTGGCCAGCATGTTGGATGCTGCCCAGCTTCAAAGTGCTTCCCAGCCAAACGTGTCCAGCTGACCATATTCCCAGGGGAGAGTGTCTTTCCCACGACCACACAGGGTCCAGGAGCAGCCTTGGCCACCAGCCCCCCTCTAACCCCTGCTTCCCTCACCACAGTCCTCTGATTTGTGACCTACTCCTCTTTGGACTTTAGGCAAATGCTTCTCCACTGGTCTGAACCTCATCTTCTCCATCTGTAAGTTGGGTGTTTGATAATGTCCCTCAAGGGGTATCAGCTAGGGTGCATTCAACAAGCCTGTCCGCCATGCCACCCCAAAACTGCCTCTCCTCTAGGAAAGGCCCCTAAATTCACAGAGCCTCCTCAAATGATTGGTTACCATGCCCTACAGACTGCAAAGTTACTGAACTGGTAAGCTCTCTTCTGGGCACAAAAGCCAGAATCCAGCCACCTAATGTGACTGTCAGGGCCATAGTAACAGGAGAAAGAGGACACAGAACCTCTCTTAATGGGGCTCTCTGTTGGTGAAGCAAAGGTGAGTCACTTTAGAAAAAGCATCTGTGGCTTGAGGCAAAGCTCACAAAGACCAAGAAGATCATCTCTGAGCAGAACGCGGTGCAGAAAGTGCAATGCACCTCAACTGCAGTCCTCACGCGGATGGGTTTGAAGGGAAGTAAAAACAAATAGCCCCCAAATACCACTGGTGTTATAGAAAAAGTCCGCACATGGTGGCGATGGCAGAGGTGGCCCGTCTGGAGCAGCTGCTGCCATGACGCAGGCTGCAGTAGGGGAGGCGCGGCCAGGGCTGCGCATTCCAAGGAGCCAGTGGGAACTGGGGAGGAGTGGGGGCCCTGCCCTCCTGGGCGCAGCTGTAGCTGCCCAGCTGCAGCTGTGGACTCGGGCATCTCTGCATTTTCAGGGGACCAGGAAGTCCCTCTCCCCACGTAGGCTCAGAAATACCTGCTCCCATTGCCTGGCCTCTCCCTGCTCCCTGAGGAAAATTGAGGCTGAGCCCAGGTGCTGTTGCGACCTAGCTGGGTGTGCACGTGCTTGGGGGCAGTGCTGACACACCAGCCCCCTGCTGCCCTCAGCCCCCTCTGGACTTTGGGTGCCAAGGGGAGGCCAAGGGGGAGCTTAGGGCAGCTCAATGCTGGCCTGCAGGCACCCCTCTGCATGAGCAGCTTGGGCACCATGGGCGCTGTGGATGGCAGGCTGATGGTGGTGGAGGCAGTCTTCTGGGTGGAAAGGGGTGGGTCCTCGGTGAAGACCTGGGGCTGGGCTGCCAGTTCTGTGGACTGGAATGAGAACTTTTGGTGCTTTTCTCAGACTCACCCATGGCCACCCGTGGACAAATTAGTATGCACTTCCTCCCTTCTGAAGCCTATAAAAGCCCAGACTCAGTCAGACTAGAAGAGATGTCAGGACGCCCTGCCTGTGGAGAGAAGCTGCCCACTGCGAGCCTCCTCTCTGCTGAGAGCTGGACACTCGTTCAGGAGACCCCGCCTGTGGGGAGGAGCTAGCCACTCTGTCTGAGCTGTTCTGCTGCTCAATAAAGCACCTCTTTGTCCTGCTCACCCTCTACTTGTCCTCATACCTCATTCTTCCTGGATCCGAGACAAGGACTTGGGACCTGCTGAATGGTGGGGCTGAAATAGCTGTCACACAAACAGGCTGAAACGTGCCCTTTGCTCACCATGTTGTGGGTGATGAGAAGGAGAGAAGAGAGACGGAGAGGAGAGCTGTGGCCCTTCAGGGAGCCCAGACCTAGGAGCTCCCAGAGCCAGGGCTGTGACACCCTCTTTGGGGCTGTGTGGTTCCTGGCACCTCCAAGCTTCTAGGTGCCACCACGTTCCCCAGTGCCAGCAGTGGTAGCTGCTTGCAGGATGCCTGGTCTAGCCACAGCATCACAGTAAGCTGGTGCCTGTACCAGAACCTTAGCTGCCTGTCTTGCAGCAGCTAGGCGTGCCTAGCTGTGTGCAGTGGTTGGACCCCACGCTCACTCACTCACACACCTGTCACCACTCTGCCCCTGGCTCGCCCTTTGCAGGCTTGGGATCCAGACTGGTAGTGCGAACCGAGCACAGCCTGCCAGGGTGTGTGGGTGGAATGAGCCCAGCAGGCCCGAGCAAAACTCAGGCAAAGGCACCACTGGACACAGAGGTTTCCGGCTGGAAAAGTGACACCCCAAGGACAAGGATCCTGTGACAGTAGAGAAGTCCTAAAATTAAAAATAAACAAACCAATAACTGGACAAATACATTACACAAGTTCCAGATTGGTTTACGATTTGGAAATGGAAGTCTCCAAATGGCCAAAGAAAAGGTAGGCTCATCTGGAAACAGCTGGTCCTGGTCCTCACTACACTAAATGTTATTTTTCTGGAGCATTTTATGGGACCTCCACAGCAAATGGTCTTAAAACTAAAGGCCATCAGCTTCTTTAGTTGGTTTTACATGAGTGTGTTGGATAAAAGAATATTTCTCAAAATTCCTTGAGGATATCTTGCCCACCTGTTTTAAATCAACAGATAACATGCATAACAAACATGAAAGTGTGGGCTTTTGGGGAAGAACTTTTCTTTGTCGACCTGTGCATTGGTCGGAGTTCTCCAGAAAAAAACAGAACCAGGATTGGCTGCAAGCTGGAGACGCAGGAAGGCCAGTGGTGTGGTTCCAGCTCCAACTCGAAGGCCTGAGAACAGGGGCTCCCATGGTGTAAATCCCAGTCTGAGTCCAAAGGCTAAAGCACCGGGATTCTAACATCTGAGTGCGGGAGATGGTGGACGTCTCAGCTCAAGCGAGACAGTGAATTTTCCCCTCCTCTACCTTTTGCTTTACTCCAGCCCTGGATGGATCGGATGCTGCCTACCTGCTTGGGAAAGAGCGAATCTTCTTTTCTCAGTCTACAGATTCCGACGCTCCTCTCTGAAACACCTTCCCAGACACACCCAGAAATAATGTCTTACCAGCTGCCTGGGTCTCCCTTAGCCTAGTCAAGTTGACACATAAAATTAACCAGTGTACATCTTCTGAGAATACTCTGAAAGTTGTCAATTCAAATAATATTTAAGAAAACTCACGCCATGGCAAATCTGAAATGCCCTGAAATCCTAGCTCAGCAAGGAAAGAAACTCAATAGAGGTTTCCCCAAATTTAACAGCAATCGTAAAAATGACATTATATTGCTAGTAAAGAGTTGAGGATTTGAAAGAAACTCCTATAAACTATCAAAAATAGAAAGCAAATTTCCATCAACCATGTTAGAGGATACTCTGAATTATCTTTAAATTCTTCTATGGAAAAGGATATTACAAAATTGCCAAATGAAGAGACAACGTGATGCAACCAAAAGAAAGGTAGGAAAAAAGTATTACAGAGCTGTAATTAAGAAAAATTGTCCCTTTTCCCCACTACATTTTGTGATATTGTTAACTTGTAAATATTGCAAAACACGTAGTGATTTCCTCTCTTGGTGTAAATAAATATTTCAAATTGTAAAAAAAAGTAGCCATTACAGTCTGAAACTCCTGTAATCTCACCATCAAATTCATGAGTTTTCCCTCCATCATGGGAAGCAGCAATTTTCTATGATTCTTAAGAAAATCCCACTGACAGTGATGAACATGTTTTCCAGAATATTCCAGCCAAAGCCACATGGAGGGCTTGCTGGCATTCCTAATGTGACCTCAGGGGAACTGGACAGCCCCAACCCTGAAGCTGCCTCAAAGGAAGCCACAGGGTGGGGATTGGTCCCGGCCCCTGCCTATCATTCTGCCTCGTGGGTGGGACAAAGGGCAGATGCCTCCCCACTGGAGGAAGTCACTGACAGGCGGGGGGCGCCACTCCGGGACCTCTCCAAAAGGGAGGTCCAGAACAACTTGGACTTTAAAAAGAAGGTTGAAACCATGTGAATAATTTCTTTTTTTTTTTTTTTTTTTCCGAGACAGAGTCTTGCTCTGTCGCCCAGGCTGGAGTGCAGTGGCGCGATCTCGGCTCACTGCAAGCTCCGCCTCCCGGGTTCACGCCATTCTCCTGCCTCAGTCTCCCAAGTAGCTGGGACTACAGGCGCCCGCCACCACGCTCGGCTAATTTTTTGTATTTTTAGTAGAGACGGGGTTTCACCGTGGTCTCGATATCCTGACCTCGTGATCCGCCCGCCTCGGCCTCCCAAAGTGCTGGGATTACAAGCGTGAGCCACCGCACCCGGCGTGAATAATTTCTGAGTGGTGTTTAATATTGCTCTGGGCAGGTAATTGTGATGATCAGCTTGATATGTGAATCCTTCGAGGCCACAGTCATGTTATTCAATCAGTCCCTCAGCTGAGCATTGCAGGGAGAGGTGTTATAGTTGTGGTTTAAGCCCATAATCACTGACTTCAAGTAAAGGAGGTGGTCCTGGATGACCTGGGTGGGCCTGATTAGTGGAAAGGCCTTGGAGCCGGCAAAGGCTCCCTGAAGAAGAAGAAATTACTCCTGTGACAGTGGCCCGGGCCCATGCCTGTGAGTCACAGCCGTTCCTGATAGCCTGCCCCATGGACTCGGGACTTGTCTGGCCAGACCCCATGGTCTGACCCCTAAGCCAACTCCTTGCATAAATTCCTTGAGTTGACCCCTAAGCCAACTCCTTGCGTAAATCCCTTAATATCTGCCTCCTACTGACTCTTTCTCTGGTCAAACCCTGACTGATACAGTAATAAGGGTGCAATTTAAAAAATCTTTTCATCTGAAGTTTTCATCTCATCACAGTCCAGGCCTTTCCCCTGCAAGCTCTCACCTCATCACCCCAGAGTCTGCCTGTACTGGCTGCTTGGCCTGGATATCTGCCACTGCAGGCTGGGTCTTCCTCTAGCCAGCCCTTTCATCACTCCAGCTGCAGAATCACATTCCACCTGCTTGGAGGGGGCCCCCCCGATGGGCAGCTAAAGCAGCCCCTTCCCCGTGGTCACTCAGGCCACACCTGTGTGCTTCCTGCATGGGGCTTGCTTTGCCTTGCCTGCTATTTTTTTGTCAGTGCATCTGCTTCCTGATTACTGGCCATTGCCCACTCCTGCAGCATCTACATCCCTTGGGGCTTGTCTGTTCTGCTTCTGCTTTACCCCAGTCGCACATCCTGGAGTTTTGCTCAATACATGTTGTAGCATCCATGGATGACCTGAAGGCTGGGCAGCCAGGGACTGGGGGGGTCACGGCCTTTCCTGTATCATTCCAGTTCCTGCTTTTTCCCTGGATGACCTGGGTCTCAGGGAAAGAACTTCACCAAGACATGACCTGTCCTCCAGCTCCAGAGGCTGCAGCTGGGATTTGGGATTCTGATACTCCTTGGAGGGGACACATGGCTGGCTGGCTCCAGTGCCCGGGCTTGGGAGCTCCAGGATGGCCCTGCCCTGGCCGCTGAGCACCTGGTCTTCCTCCTGCTCCCACGGTTCCCATGGAAAGTTTCTGGTCTGCAGTGTGATGCCAGTGACTCTGAAGCTGCAAAATGTACACAACCACAGGTTCTGAGGGGGACATTCTGCTTCATATTGAAATAATGGGCTGGACGTGGCAGGAGGGTGTCCAGCCCAGCTTGGGAGATATTCAGTGAACTTGGACCTGGTTCTTGGCCATGGCTCAGGCTGGGCACACACTGAGTTCAGAGTCTGCAGAGAATTCAGGGCCAGGAGCCAACCCCTAGTTTAGGCCAGGCTAAGGTCAGGGATGTTTCTCTTCCTTTACCCTGGAAGGGTCCTGAGAATTCCTTCCATCCTCACACCATGCCAACACCACACCTCCGCTAATAATAAACAGGACATGTGTGCACGCACGTGACCCCATCTGGCCCCCCAGAGCCTGGTTAGGGCAGTGCCATTCCCTTGGTATGGAAGAGGAAACTGAGGCTCAGAGGGGTGGAAGGCCGTGCCTTGGTGTGGGCAGAAGGGATGGGAACCCAGGTGTCCTGATTCTGTGGAGATGGGAAGAAGGTTTTGTGAGTTGCAGGAGCACAGAGCACTCCCCACTCCAAGGAGGGAGGGCGGTGATCCCCTCACTTCGTACATGGCGAGGGTTTTGTGGGAACACGCGGACAGCTGTGTCCGCGCCCGGCCTTTGGAGGGCTCAAGGGACTCACGCCTGAGGGGAAAAGGGGCCTGGGTTGAAGAACTGAGGCTGCTTCTGAAAAGCTGAAACTCCTCCAAGAGACAGTCAATGCTGCATGCATCCTGGGCAACTGTGCCCCTTAAAGAGAGGGGCTCCTCTCCAGGACAATGGCCCACAGGGGCTCAGCCAGGTAGGAGAGGCCCTGCTCATCCCCACAGAACTGTCAGTCCATCAGGGGAGGCTGTGCTGCGTCCCAGCCAGTGCAGGGCTGTCACACACGGGACTGATGGGGAGCAGCTGTCCACCTCGTCTCCCTCCCAACCCTGCCTGGCTCCTGAGCCCAAGTGAGGAGGCTGTGTCGGAGTGATGGACAAAAGCCTGTGGGCAAAGACAGGATGTCCAGGCCACTTCCCTGCAAGTAGTCAGCTCGCTGCAGGCACCCGTCGGGCAGCAAATTGTGCTGAATCAAGGAGCAAGTTTTGATTCTTACCCAGGACTGAACTTTTTCCACTGCTAGACTGAGGCCGTCTGTGACTCACACTGACCACAGGACTGTCTACTGCTAGAAAGTGACCAGCAAAGTCATGGTCATCGCCTGAGTTCCCATCTGGTCAGGGACAAGGCTCTTTCCCAGTGGACAAGTTTAAAGGGCCAGTGGATGACAAAAATCAGATTGGCTCCCTGAATACATGGGCTGACTCTCATGTGTCCAGTATGTTCCCAGCTCCACTGGCTGGGGGCTTGCCACAGGTGGGGCCACGTGTGACTTTCCTGCCTTCATTGATCCGGAGCCTCGCCCCATCCATGGGGCATCACAGGCCTTCAAAAAGATGTATTGATGAGATGAAGACATGTGATGGTCCCACAGGTCCTTAGTCATGGATTATCTTGAAGTGAGGGAGGCCCTCACTGTGGATCATGGAGCAGGGAGAAGAGCTGGACGTGAGGGTAGGAGAGAGGATGGTGCCTCCTGCTGCTCTGGGCGCAGCCCCCTTCCTGGAATGCTTTGGCAGTGGAGGATGAGATGCTTCCAGCCTTGGAGAGTGGTATGGGCGTGTACAGGGGGCCCATCCCAAAGGGGGTCCTGGATGCCTGTTGGAAGGCACTCCTTTCTTTGTTCCACTCCCCTTGCTGTCTCTGAAGTTGCTGCATGATAATTTCTCTCCACCATTTCCTCCCTTCTCTTTTCCCCTCTCCCTTCCATATTTGCTGAGCACCTACTATGTGCCAGGCCTTGCGCTAGGCGCTGGGAAGTAGCCTGAGTGAATGTCTCTCCAGCACCTCCTCTGGGCAGGCGCTACTCCAGGTGTTAGGGTCCAAAGGTGAACCAGGCAGCCCTGGCTAGGAGTCAGCTATCAGAGCTGGTGCTGGGGTGGACCCAGAGATCCATCCAGGCAGGAGAGGCTTGAGGAAGGACAGACCATGGTGCATCCCAGGGCCAGAAATTAGGCAGGTGTGAGCAAAACACCGTGAGCAAAAAGGTGAGTGGGAAGATTTGTGGTCAAATCATGGAGGGCTCTGTGAGAGGTGTTTTGACTGTCTTCTACTTGTGAGAAGCCACTGAAGGTTTTGATCAGGGAGTGATAACAGCAAGCAGGCCCATTCTGACACAGGGGTCTGTCCCAGAGCAGGCTTTCCACAGGAAGCCACCGAGCCACCCCTTTCATCAGCCTTGTCTGGGGCACCTCCTGGGGGGAGGATGCTGTCATCATTTCCCTTTGGGGGTGGCCTCTGGAGGGGACCACCCGGCATGACCTCCCATTGACCCATCTCTGCCCAGGTCCGTGGCTGTTGGGTTCTCTGAATGGCCAAGAGATGAATTCATCAGCCACCTCCTGCAGGGCCACTGTCTGAGCGTGTCTGCTGCTTAATCAAGGGACAAGGACGCTGTGTTCCGGGCTGGGCTCGCCAACATCCTTGATGAGTAACTGGGACAATCAAGAAACAGGGAAGTGGTGACAATGCCACTATTGTGCTTTCATTCCAGAGCCCAGAGTGCCAGGTCTGCATGGCAGGGGGGGCTGGCAGCCGCAGCTGCTGGCAAAATCCCCTTCAGCCTCATCAGTCACCCCGGTGGGGGGCCCAGGGGAAGGTCCAGCTGCCCCCAGGGGCTGCCACCTCCGCAGACCCACCAGGGGCTCACAAAGCAAACATCTCTTCTTGTCTAGACAACAAAGGCGGCTTTCTGCAACAGACCCAGGCCCATACGCACATTGGAGGGCATTCGGATTCATTTGTTCATTCATTCATGTACTCCTTACTCACTCAGTATTCACCCAGTCCCTTTGAGCACTTCACCCAGATGAAAATGAGTAGCCGGTGCTTCACAGGCAATCATGTTTTCCACGTCAGGCTGAGAGTTTTCAGATTCCATGATCATGTTTCATCCTCGCAACAGCCTCGTGCGGTGGGTTCCGTTAACCTCGGCTGTCCGGGGCCGGGTGGCCGAGTCCAGACGCCTCCTGACCTCTCTGGATAGTGTGGTCTTGGGCCGACTCCTTCACCTCTGTGACACATGATACAGTGGGAGATTTTAGATACCTCTTTCCATTTTAATTTTCACAGATCTAGAGACAAAACTATGAAAGTATACTTAGAGAAGCTCTGTATAATTTAATTAATAAATTTGATCCTATAGATGGGTGAAGATGAGACCACCCAGATCGTGATACTACGTAGACTTTCATCAACAGTAAAAGGACAAATACATTACGGGTTTTTTCATCCATCAGAACACAATGCAACTACTCAGGAAAGTTGACACACATAGCCACATCCAGCAACGTGGGGGAATCTTGCCTGCGTAGGGTAGATCAAGAGCACCAGATACAAAAGCATTTGTATTTTAGGGTTCTGTTTACGTAAAGTTCAAAAACAGGCAAAACTAATCTATGCTGTTAGAATTCACGATAATGGTTATCCTCGGATGGGGTATAGAGAATTTCTAGAAGGGGCACCAGTGGGGTTTCTGAGGAGACGGTGACATTTTGTTCCTACATCTATGCACCGATGATAAGGGTATGTTTATTACACACAAATTCATTGGGCTGACATTTATGATTTGAGGAAAGTTTTGTAACTGTGTTAATCTTTGCTAAGAAGTATGCTAAAAATCTAAGATTTATAAATAAAACACAACAAACCAAACTAAAAAATTATGTCCTAAACAACTATCGGGCCAAAAAGAAAAACCATAAAAGACCTGGAAAATATTATTCTTCCAAGAATTTGTCCTATGTAATTAATCATGGGCATGTGCAGACATTCATCAGAGAACTTTTATTGCAGAGTGATTCAGAATATTCAGAATAAGAAATTGAGTATTACCCAAGTGTTTAACAAAGGAGATTGGGTGTATATCATAACACAAGCAGATAATAGACTATTATACAATTATTAAAATTATATTATACCGAAAAATATGTGATGATGTAGAACGGTTTGTAATGTATTATTAAATGGTTATGATCATTTTTATTAAAAAAATTCTTGTGTCTTTGTTTATTGGACAAGGAAAAATAACTGAATAGAAACACACCAAAATATTAGCAGTCATTATCTCTGATAATGGAATTGCAGGTTACGAGATGATTTTGTATGCTGTTTTACATTTTCCAAATGCTCATCTGTGAATACGTATTATTATTGTATTCTCCAAAAAGTTTATTTAAAACAAGATAACTCTATTATTACTCTAGCATTTAGCATGTGCCCAGTACAGAATAAATTTCTAGTTGACATTTCTTGAATGAGTGAGCGGTTGGTCTCTAGGGTAAAACCTAGAATGCTGAGAAGGAAGACAGGAGTGACTGAGATATTTACCATGCCTGACTGGATGAGGGACATTTTCATGGAGGATGTGGGGAGGCAGAGTAGTGGCCTAATAAATGTTTGTAAAAGGAGGGAAGGATGGGCAGGAAGGTAGAGATGGTGAAAAATCACTTTCCAGGTTTAGGCACCAGATTGAACAGAGCAGAGCAGAGAGATTTTTACAAATGTGATTTCTGAGATGAAGAGACCCTGCACCACCCTTTCCACGTTTTGTGCCTCCTGGTATATTAAAACCATAAAGAAATACCAAAGCACGGTTGCAAAATTGCAGCATATTTCATGTGGTCACATTTAATAAATAATAACTTATACACAAACTGAGACAATGCCAGCTTGAAGAGGCTTATGAGAGTTGATTGTTAAATATTTAGGAAACTTTTGTGTTAGTTCTCAAACCATCAATGGCCTGCAATCAGCCACAGTGACAGTATTTACACCATGGTAATTGGCAAACAACACAAACGAAGGGGGATCTCCCCTTTCTTGATTCTGGAGAGCTGGTTTACCAGCACACCCCTGGATACAACTTGCACTGTCCACAAGATAATTGCAGCACTCAAAAAAAAAAAAAATGAATTCTTAGCAAATACTGGTGTGGGATGGAGTTTAGATATAGACACATGTTTTTCTTCCAGTCCTGCCAGGGTGGCTCTGTGACTACGTGCAAAGCTTCAAGTGGAGATGCTTTCCAGTGTACTCTGGGGCTTTTTGGGCATGGAGGCTTGGGCCAAGTGGCCATTTTGCACGTCATACCTCCCACTTACCATGGCCTCTGTAGGTGGGAGACCCCCCTCCACCAGCCCCTGTTATCCAAAGCCTTCTGGCATTTCTTCCTACACCAAGCCCATCTGCCAGTCAATTCCTGTGATTAATCTGTTGTAGCTGAGATTTTTTAGGGTGGGGTTGGGGGTGGGGGAAGACCATGGCTTTCCATGCACCACAGCCATTGACCCCAACCCCTCAACTTCTCTGGTTCATGAAATCATTCAGGGCAAATGGCGCCTCTCTGTGCTGTGGGTGAATGCACCCAATTAGTCACTTGGGAAAGGTAAACCACAGGAGAAGTCATCAATCATTCTTCAAACAGTAACTTCCTTTTAAGTTGCATCAAAAGAGGTTATGTTAGCTGTGCAATTGTCTACAGATGAGGAAGGAACTTTCGGAGGGAGAGGAGCTCCTCTCCTCCCTCTCCTCTGCTTCCTCCCTCCCCTCTCTTCTTTCTCCTCTCTCTTTCCCCTTTAGCAAACTGCATGTGTCCCCTGCTCTGTGTGGGGCTGGACCTGCAGGGGTGAGCAGCCTCTTCTCAGGCTCATGTGCTACACTGACATTTATTGTCACAAGGGCCAGTTATCTCACCGCGAGGGCCTTGTCTGCTTTGCAGTCAGGATGAATGGCAGGGTCTTCCCTTGGCCTAGAACATTCTTCTTCCATCCCCATGCCCTGACCTCGGCTCTCACCTGGGCAGCTCTCATTCTTCCTTCAGAGAAGGAAGAGCACATTTCCAAATGAAGGACACCCCTCTCCAACACAGTCATTTCTATACCTCATAAGTTCAGCAATAATATTCCAAAAATATTCATTGAGCCCTTCTTCTGTGCCAGGGCCACATGAGACATAAGAAATCATTTTTGTGAGCTGGCACAGTGGCTCATGCCTGTAATCCCAGCACTTTGGGAGGCCAAGGTGGGTGGATCACTTGAAGCCAGGAGTTCAAGACCAGCCTGGCCAACATGGGGAAACCCAGTCTCTACTTAAAAAAAAAAAAATAATAGCCAGGTGTGGTGGCACGTGCCTATAGTCCCAGCTACTTGGGAGGCTGAGGCATGAGAATCGCTTGAACCTAGGAGGCAGAGGTTGCAGTGAGCCAAGAGTGTGCCACTGCACTCCAGCCTAGGCAACAGAGTGAGACTGTCTCAAATAAAAAAAAAAAAAAAAAGAAAAGAAATCATTTTGTTTTCCTGCAGTTCTTGCCCCTAAGGAGGCTTTCATTACTTCCAGCACCTCTAAGAGCCTCTCTTGTCATATTCAGAGCTTCTTGCTTACAGAGTAGGGGTGCGGTTTTTATTGAGTGCCTACTATGTTCTTTTCCTATTATTCACTGAATACTTATTCACTGACAGCCATTGCTGACAATCTCTGTTTCTGCAGAAAAGTTGTGGATTTTCCCCAACAGGGGGTCTGAGACTTCTCTCTTCCCTCCACCTTCCTCCTTCAGCTCAGCTCCATCTTCCCACAGAGTTGCATTTTTCAACTCGATTAAAAGATGCCATTTTCACCTTTGATCAAGGCTAAAAAATACAATTGAGATGTCTGGTGGCAGCAATCAATATTGTAATAAAATTACACCTAATTTACTCAGTACTTCAGGTAGAACAGGGGTCATTTATCTGAGTGGGGCTTTTTAAAGTTTCAAAATAAGGAAGACGTATTTTGCTCATGAAATTTTTATGCTCTGCCTTCACTAACTCAGCCATTAATTGCCAAGAACTCCAAGCTCTGACCCACTTAGGAAATCGATGCAAGAGAATGTGAGTTTCTCAGACGTTCCCAAATTTTCTAGTCATGAGACCAGAGCACGGGTGGCAGGCAGGGCGGCCGCAAATGCCTGACAGTTTATCTGGACTACATTGGGATGAAAATTACTCTGATTTCCATAGTAACCCCTATTATTGTTTAAAACGGGGAAAAGAATGCTTACGGGGAGAACTGGAACAGGAAGACGAGTGGTTTCCCAGCTAAGCAAACACCAATCCCAGAATGGAAAAGATCCAACCTTCATGCCACAAAAAGCTTGCTGCTGAGACACGTGGCCCAAATCCATTTTCTGCCAGCGTTATTTATGATCCCGGCGGGTCAGCTAGGGGCTTTCATTTGCCATCACATAATTAATACAACCGCAGCAGGTTGCCTGCTCCGAATGGCAGAATGTGGAGTGTGGGAGGCCCATCTTGAAGGACCCAGCTCCAGAAAGTTCCTGCTCAATGAGAGTCCTGGGAAGGAAATGGCCATTTTCCTCCTGGAGACAGACAGGTTGTCCACCCCACAATCTTCCAAGCAGTGCCACCCACTTAGCGGCTCTTGTTTTCTTCTCTGTCATCATCCACCCACCTCTACCCCCAGCAAGTGCTGTTAATTTGACTGTATGACAGTGAGCTTGGGGTGGCTAAATACGTGGTCCTTTGATCCTCTGGCCTAGGTCGCAATCTGTGCCTTGCTGCCTCTAGCTGTGTGGTCTTGGGAGATGTTAACGGACCTTTCTGTTCCTTTGGTTCTTCATCTATAAAATGGTGATGGTAATGGTTACCAACACCTGGGTTTAATCCAGAATTAAATATGAAAATCTGAATAGGGCCATTACAGCAAGGTGCTGGGCAGGGGATGGGGATGTAAAATTTCACCTTCACTATTATTGAGGCATATCTCAATCTCCACTCTCCTCCCTCCCCTGTCACTGCCTGGATTCCAGCTGCCATCTTGCTCCAGGTGTCCTGGCTTCGCAGGCGGCTCCCACTTCCTCCCCTGCCCCACAACCAATTCTGCCTATTTCAGCCAGAGCTTTTAAACATTGTTTTAGTTTCCAAGACTGCATAAAGAATGTCCACAAACTGCGTGGCTTAAAACAACAGATATTTGTCCTCTCACAGTTCTGGAGGCCAGAGTCTGAGATGAAGGTGTGGGCAGGGCCAAGCCCCCTTCGGAGGCTCTTGGGACAGACCCTTTCTGGCCTCTTGTGGCTGCTGGCCTGTTCTGGTGGCTGCATCACCCCAACCACTGCTCCCATCGTCACGAGGCCTCCCTTCTCTGTGTGTCTCTCCTCTTTTGTCTCTTATAGGGACACTTGCCATTGGACTCAGAGCCCAACCTGAAGCTCAGGATGATCTCATCTTGAGATCTTTAATTCCATCTGCAAAGACCCTGTTTTCAGGTAAGGTCACAATCACAGGTGCTGGAGGTTGGGACTTGGACGTCTCTTTGGAAGGACATGGCTTAACCCACTGCAAGGATGTGCATTGCATTTCTCATCCTTCAGGGGGCTTCTTTTGCCCTTGGCCTAGAAGGCCCCTTGTCACCTCCCCTCAATGAAGATTTTGGACTACATTAAAGTATTTCAGAAACACCACAGCATCAGGGAGCCCAGTTACCTGCACAGTGACAGGAGACAGGAAAGGAAGCCCGGGGGTCTGGGAAGCGGGTCTGTTTAGATGCACCCAGAGCCAGGCCCAAAACCCTCGTCCTTGGCTCACCTGCCACACGAGGTCGATCCGGTGGTGGGGGCAGTGCTTCCTGGTGGGGGGTGCATCTGGCTTGGTGAGAAGCTCAGCCCCTAGCTTGGGATTCTGCATTCTGACCACGGACTGGGGACCACACTGTGGCCACAATTTAAGAGAAAGGGAGGGAGTCGCCAGGGGATTCTAGGCTTCCCCAGGAGGAGAAGCTCAGCCTGTCGGGAGATGGTCAAGGGACCCAAGCAGAGACCGACTGAATTCCCTGCCAGCCCCCTGCGCCTGATGTAAGAATATCCACCTGGAGCAGGCAAGCCAGGAACACAGACGGGGGACGGACGGCTGAAGCCCACAGGCTCCCAGGAAGGTGAGGGGAGGAAGGAAACTGTAGGCTGTGCCCTCGAACACCTTCTCCGTCTCAATGTGTTGCTCCACCCTGAGGCCATGGGGGCCACAACTGGGGCAGCTGGATTTCCAGTAGAACCGCCTTCAGCTGAGCAAGCTCCGTTTGCGCCCTCCCCCTGGCCCATGCCTGCAGTCCTGCCTGGCCTTGAAGAATGAACTGAAAAGGCTGGGGTTCGGTTGCTCCCTGCTAGGTGCTGCCGCAGCTGATGTCCAGGTGTGAACTTGGTTATCTCACAACAGCCCTGAGGCTAGTTAGGCACCAACAGCACCCCCAGTTTGTAGATGAGGAAACTGAGGCACAGAGCGGTAAAGGTCATGTCCAAGGTCACGGGGCTGGTTGAAGTAGATCTGGGCAGTTGGCTGCAGCACAGGATGGAGTCTGGACCAACCCCCTTGCCACTCGTTCCAGGCTGGTGGTCCAGCTGCTAGTTTCCCATGCAAGCAGAAAGCTGGTCTGGGTTCCACACCAGGATGGGACGCACCTCACAAAGCCCCACGGTCTCCTACCCTGTGGTCCTTGCTGGCTTCATTTTCTTATTCTTTGATCAGTCCCCTGGTGGGGAGCAGGCATGGTGTGTGACCTGACAAGGCAATGCCTGGCCACCGATGCTGCTAAAATTGTTAATAATAGTCACAGGAAAAAAATGGCCCACAGAGGCCAGGCCAGGTTAAGCCCTGAAGGTCAGGACACGATACAGATTCTATTCTAACTGTGCTGAGAACTCAAAGAAGGTTTGAAGCAAGGAGCAAAATGATCTGCTTTCTCCCTGGCTTAAGGCTGCAAGATTTAGCAAATAAAAATACAAGGTGCCCAGTTAAATTTGAGTTTCAAATAAATAACTTTTTAGCAAAAGTATATAATGAATATTGCATGGGACATACCTATGCTGAAAAATATTCACTGTTGATCCAAAATTCACATTTAACTGGGTGTCCTGTATTTCATCTGGCAGTCCCAGCCTGGTTGTTGTGTGGAGAATAGGTCAGAGTGGTGCAAGGTCAGAGGAGGGCCAGGACACTAAAAAGAGTCTGGGATATGGCCCAGGGGACCAGTGACAGTGGCTCAGATGAGGTGGTAGCAGCACAGATAGAGAGAAGTGGACAGATGGGAGATATATTTTAAAAACAGCTCACATTTTGAGTGCTTGATGTAGATTACCTCATTTATTCTTTATAATAACCCTCTAAGATTGGTACAGATACTGTACCCAACACACAGATGAGAAAACAGAGGCACAGAGAAGTAAAGTAATTTGCTAATTTGTGGGAGAACCAGGATCAACACAGGTCCCAAGCGTCCATTCATAAGCCTTCTAAGATACTGTTTACCTGGACTGAGTCTCACCAAATCCTAGTCCCCAAACTGCCACCTCTGTTCAAAGACCTCAGCTAGGTGGAGAAGGATGTGTGAAGAGACTAGAGCTGTGAGATGGGTGAGGGCCCCTTATGCAGAAACCAAGGTGTGCCCCAAGACAGAGGCAGTGGGGTTGTGGAGAGGCTGCTCCATGTTAGAGAGATTTGGGGAACCGACAGTGTAACAGGGAAGCAGCAAACAACGAACATAACCAACTCCATTTTTGCTTAAGGGGCCTTTATCCATTTCTGCACACAGGCTGGGATAATTTTAGAGCACTGAGATAATATGCAAAAACAGCAATCATGGAGTTTTAAAAACTAACTCTGGGATTAAAGGGAAAGTATGTAAACAACTAACTATGTTTTTAAAAATAGATTTATAGGAGCATTGTGACCTGACCAAGGACAAAGAAGTTCCCGAACTCCTTGGACCCACACTTGTGCCAATGTCTGTGGTCATCTGTTACATCTCCACCCCAATCCCCTCCTCCTCCCAGTCCTGAACATAAAAAGAGCCTAAAATTTGTATAGACTTAACTCAAGATGGTATTAACACTTCAGAAGGCTAGTTCATCATCTCGGTTGGCTGGCTCTCCCAATAAACCTGCTTTTCTTTCCACCAATTCCCATCTCTTGAGTTTTGGCTTTTGAGCTGCAAGCAGCGGAACCTGGGTTCAGATACAACAGGGAGTGTCCTCCAGAACTCAGCAGGCACGTGGGCGCTGTGGCCTGCACCATATCCACTCCCCTTTCTTCTAGTTAAAAACTCTCCTGTTTCCATAGGGAATCGTCTCTCCCTTCACTCTCTCTACATGTTTTGGGAACCAGCTGTACCCCAGGCTTCAGGGGTGCCCATGTGGCCGGGCTTGGCTTTCAGCCCTCCCACTGCTCTGCCTGGTGGTGGTTTGCACCTGGCCTAGCATCTGTCCCACGGGAGTGCTGACGTCGGTGGTCAGTGGGGAGAGAGGATCTCTTTCCAGCGGAGCTGCCGAGGTGGTGAGAGGGGGTCACGCTGCTCCTTTCCCGATGCACAATCGCTGCTTCGTCCCCAGGAAGCAGCCTGGCTCCTCCATTCCTAAATATCACCAAGCAAAGTAGGGTTTTGTTTGATCTCTGTATAGTCAAACACCCATGGAAATGTGTTTTCCTTTTTCTTTTCAAACTAGAGCGGTCTGACCTCCAATGCCAAATTCAGTCCTTTGCTTTTGCCAATAAAGAGTCTAAGAAATTTTGAAAATAGAGTTTAGAGTAGACAGTAACTCAAAAGCTTAGTGTAGGGCAGGACTACAGAGCAAAGTCATCAGGTAGCCCCTGCATGCCGGCCATGGTTATGAGTAGTGGGTCACTTTCTCCACACACATCGGGGTCCTGCCCTGACACTGGGGCCTTTAGAAGACCCCTGTCCTCACCCAGTGAAAGCTCCAGGACTCCTGATAAACTGGTTCTTGTTTCTCTTTTAACCAAGAGCTAACCTAGACTGCCATTTGCAGTCAGTAGACAGGTCCAAGCTCTTGGCGGGAGGACTCAGTTCCACCATTTTTGCATCCCTTTAGTGAGGAATAAACCTTTAGCGAGTGTATTAGTCTGCCTGGGCTGCCGTAACAAAATACTACAGACTAGGTGGCTTCAACAACAGTAATGTGTTTTCTCACAGTCTTGGAGGCTGGAAGTCTAAGATTAAGAAGTCACTAGGTTTGATGTCTTCAGAGGCCTTTCTCCTGGGCTTGCGGATGTCCATTCCCCACTGTGTCCTCACGTGCCCTCTCTGTGTGTCCTTCCCTGTTCCCTCTTCCTCTTCTTATAAGGATGCCAGTTACACTGGATTAGGGCCCACCCTTATGAAATTACTTAACTTTAATCATCTCTTTAAAGGCCCTACCTCCAAATACAGTCACATTCTAAGATGTGGGTTAGGACTTCAACATACAAATTCCTAGGGGACAGAATCCAGCCCATAACAGTGAGTGCCAATGGCATGTAGGTCCTTGTGCTTAATGGACATAGCAGGAGTGGCTGGGGTGCACAGGACAAACAAGGCAACAGCCCCTGTCTGCTGAGAGCTCTCATTCTAGAAACGTCTTGAAGAAGCATATCATATTGTCATTACGAGTTTCTCTGAGAGATTCCTTTGAAGCTGGGTGTGCTGTGAGGTCTGGAAATGTACCAAGAAGAGAGAAATTCATAACCTGAGTTGTGGAGTGGGGTCTCCTGGAGAACGCAAGCATGCGTTGATGGGAGACAGCAGTTTGGATGGGTACCTCTGAGAACTCTCTTCCTCATACCCACAAGGGAGGCCCCACGAGCCACAGTTGTACCATGACCTCACCCCTCCTTGGCCACAGCTGATTGGAGCAGAGCTGTGCCCCGATCCAAATCAAGTTCTTTCTCAGAAGAATTTAGACCTGGGAGGCACACAGATTCTCAATGGGCTCTGCTGGGGGCTTGAAATCGGGAAGTCTCCCGGAGCCAGTGCACAAGGGCGGCAGGGCCAAGGAGGGGAGTCTACAGAGAGAGAGAATGAGGCCAGCTTGGGAAGGGTGGCAGAAAGGGAGGCTCCAGAGAGAGAGAATGAGGCCAGCTTAGGAAGTGTGGCAGAAATGAGGGGCACTAGACAACAAATGTCCCTCCTGTGATAAGAACTACCTGCAGGTGCTTGTTACAAACACAAATCTGCCCCTTCTCTAGGCAACAAGAGGCCATGTATCCCCTCCCTAGTGTCCCTGTCCCTCTCTGGTGGATCTGGTGGCAGGCAGCTCGCCAGGTGGCATGGTAGACAGATAGCCAGTAATTGGCACTTTGGTCCCGTTCCTGCAGACACACACAGATTCCAGGGGTCCTTCTGTTGGAGCTACCAGGGTGCTGCAGTGGCCGTGGGAATGAGCCCAGCAGAGAAGGAGGAGAGGAAACAGCCTTCGTCCCCCTCAACTCCTCTTGCCCCTCTTCTTATATTTCTCCCTTTAAGACCACAAAACCGCAAGCCAGGTCAGCCTTTCCTGTTCAGGCAGCTTCCCAGGTGTCTCTCAGTAGGTCCCAGGAACACGTCGGGCCTGCTCAGAGCACTCGCCCATGCCATCCCTCTGCTTGGTGTGTCTTTCCCTGCTAGACACTAGACGGTGTGCACCTGCAGTTTCAGAGCAAGGTGACCTGTTTGCAGCTGTGTCCTCAAGCACCAAAAACTGCCTGGGCACCCTGTGGACTTACTAAAGAAAGGACAGTGGCAGGAACTCCCAGGAGTGCCATTATTCCTTTCATACTCATGACTGCTTAATTTCTGTTAAGTGGAACAGGCTCCAGGCACTGTGAGTCCTGCATGAAATCCTCTTCCTGTTGCTCCCAGGAGCTCACAGCGCCGCCGACTGGTCCTTGGGAAGGGTCCTTCCTGAACCCATGATCCCGTTGTGGGTGGGGCCTTGTCTTCAGCTGCTCTGATGATGGCTTGACCCTCAGACACTTCCTTCAAAGGGTCTCCTTAGAGAAGTTCACAAGGCATGGTCCATCTGTCTATCTAGCTGACTATATGTTACTAGTCAAGATTTGGGGTTGGGTACAGTGGCTCACGTCTGTAACCCCAGCACTTTGGGAGGCTGAGGTGGAAGGATCCCTTAAGCCCAGGAGCTCAAGACCAGCCTGGACAACATAGGAAGACTCTATCTGTATAATTTTTTTTTTAATTCTCCAGGCATGGTGGTCCATGCCTGTGGTCTCAGCTACACAGGAGGCTGAGATGGGAGAATTGGTTGAGCCCAGGAGGTTGAGGCTGCAGTGACCCACGACCGTATCACTGCACTCCAGCCTGGGCAATAGAATAAGACCCTGCCTCAAAAAAAAAAAAAAAAGGATTTGGATATCACATCTAATTTCTCTACCTGCAACTTAGAGACTGCTGAGCCAGTGGGTCTCCTGTAATTAAGATCAGGGCAGGGAAGTGGCCACAGCCATAAACCCCAGCACCTCTCTCTCCCTTGAACACAGGCTGATGAGGTGGACGAGGTGTTTCTGTTTCCCTTGAGTCCCCTGTGTTGGAACATCTTTTCCACCTTCCCTTGCTGCTTGTGTCTGTGATTACTGGTGTGAGTGTTGGGAGACAAACCTCCTCTCATTAATTCATTCATTCACACACTTGTATTAGACAAAACCAAGTCCCCTTGGCACCAAGTCTCAGAACTGGGTCATAGTCAAAGAAACAACCAGCTGAGGGTCAAAATAGTTGAACAAGAACTAATCTTTGCTGAAATCTCTCAAAAACACTCAAGGAGCTTTCATTTCTCTTCTCATGTGCATCGAAGCTCCTCCATCCTCCGTCCCAGGGTTCTCAGCCCCGGCCTCATAGCACAGGGTCACCTGGGAGGTTCCAGGCCCCACCCAGAGAGACCAGGTGGGAGTCTCCGGGGTAGGGCCCAGGGGGCTTGTTTGGGAACCCTTGCACCCAGGTGATTCCAGCGCCCAGCCAGGTGTGAGCACCTCCGTGACCCGCCCAGCCCGTCTGTTCTGACCCCCCAACCCTTGCGTTTGTCTTCATTCCCTTTCACTTCTACGTCTCTCCACCTCCCGCTCGCTCATTATCCTATTTTTTGGACGAGAGCCAGAAACGAGATGGCAAAGTCAAGAGTTCTTGACAGGTAGAAGGAAGAGCAGAAGATATAGATTTGCCTGTTCATTTTTGGGGGCACACATTACTCAACCGACATTCTCAGGTTCATTACCCGCCAGGCACCGTGGGGTCTGGAGAACCAAAGGTATTGAAGGAAAAGGGAAGGGAAAGGGCTTGTGGTTTATGACAAGCAAGTAAAAGGCAGTTATGGCAAAAGTGTTACAGAACATAAAAATGATGGCCAATACAATTAATACCTGAGGAGCAGCCATGTACTGGCCTCTGTTCTAACTCAGTGACAAATCTCACATCAAAGTAGGACTAGGTAGACTGATGTTAATTTTATAGGTAATGAAACCAAGGAACCGACAGGTTACTCGTATGTTCAAGGTCACACAGCTGGCAAGAGCTGACATTCCAATCAGGGACATCTGGGTTCCAGAGTCTAGCCCTTATGCATGGTGCTACCCTCAATAAAGGCTATGGGCCAGCAGAGACGGGCTATGAACCAGCCTGAGAAGGCACACTAGGGCACCAGGGGAGGCTTCCTGGAGGAGGTGGTGTCTGAGCTGAGTCTTGAGGGGTTGGATGTTCCATAAAGCTTCCTGCGTGCTTGTCACCTCTACCTTCCAGGCTGTGCCCGGATGAGGCAGCGCATGCGAGGCAAGGGAAAGGAAGGTGGACACGTGACACACAGTGATGTTCCTTGGTTGACTTGAACAAAGACAGTAGCCATAACAAACTAAATTAACAACAACGAAAAAAGCGAAATTTGCTGGCACATACAACTTCAAAGTTGGGCAGTTTTGTGGCCTTCAGGCACAGTCATACCTAGGGCCTTACTGGACAACAGTAGGACTTATTTTCCTCCTGACATCTCTTGGCTCTCCTTTTTGCTAGTTGGCTTCATGGTCAGGTAGGCTGAGTTCAAGTGACAGCAGGGGTGGTCTCCAGCAGCCTTGAGCTTCTGTGACCTTCATAACTAAGAAGCCTAGAGAAAAAGGCCACAATCATTTCTTACACAGAAGCCATTTTATTCCTCCACAGGACACTGATTGGCTCTGCTTAGGTCATGTGACTGCTCCTTGGCCTATCTTGCTGTCCCAGGGCATGGACTACTCTGATTGGCCAGCTTGAGTCACATGCCCAACCCTGCAAAGGAGTCAGGTCCAAGTGTTTGCAGACACCTCCAGGTGGTGAAGGGCTTCCCTAAGAGGAAAAGACAGCGAGGATGCCAAACGAAGGGAGTCCCCAGAGCCCAGGGCCTCCAGGAGGCAGCGGTTCCCTTCTCCTGTAGTGCAGGCACCCACCTGGATGTGGAAATGCTCCTCTGTCCCCCACCTCCTGAAGGGGCCAGGCGCCAGCCTGCCAGGCCCACTCCTCATGCCCCCTCCAGCCTCAGCCTGGGGTGTCCAGCGTGGGTACAGTCAGGAGGAGGAACGGGAAAAAGGACACAGACCGGCCATACGTTTACACATATTTAAAACCAAACACAAACAATCCCTGATTGATTCCGGAAAAATCACTGGAACTGCTAGAAAAAGAAGAAGGCAGGGTGACGGGACCCTTGAAAATGAAATGGAATTAATTGACTGTGGAACTGAGCACCATGAAATTAAAAATAATTTAATCTGAAGCTCATGTACTGTGGTTGAGCTTGCTACTTAGCATGGGAGGAATATCTGATATGGGGGACCTCCACTGAACAGAGGATGTGGCGGGAAGGGGACAGGCTGGACCCTCGTGGCTCAGCCAGGTACCTGGGAGCTCAGCGATGGGTTGCGTCGAGAGCTGATTGGCCCCATCCCCATGGAGACAGACCTGCTAGGATGAGTGAGAAGGTCAGGACAAGGACGGGTTCAGGTAAGCAGCCCCTGAACCAGCACCCAGAGCTCCTGGCAACCTGAATGACCCTAGGGAAATCTTGTCCCCTCTGAACCTCAGCCTTCTCATGCTGTAGATAAAGAGGTTGAGTGAAGGCAGTGTCGGCCAACGTGTGGCATACATATCATTGGCAAGATGATCTTAGGTGGCACACAAGGAATTTTTTTTTTTTATACTTTAGGTTCTGGGTTACATGTGCAGAATACCTTGTTACATAGGTATGCAGTGCCATGGTGGTTTTTGCTGCACCCATCAAGCCGTCATTTACATTAGGTATTTCTCCTAATGCTATCCCTCCCCCAGCCCCCCACCCCCCTGACAGGCCCGGGTTTGTGATACCCACCGCCCTGTGTCCCTGTGTTCTCATTGTTCAACTCCCACTTATAGTGAGAACATGCGGTGTTTGGCTTTCTGTTCTTGTGTTAGTTTGCTGGAATTTTTAAAAATTAATAATGATGTGTTTATCTTTACAGCCACCTTCTGTTTTTGATTTTCCCAACTACAACTGTGATATAAGGTTTTCTTTTAAAATCAATTTGCTTTTGTGAAAATCGTGAGTCAATTTAGAGAATAATTCTAAGTAAATTATAGTGTGGTGGGCAAAAGTCAGGAAGGTGGTCCCTGCGTGACTGGCATTTGGAAAATACCAGCTGGGTGTACTGGAATTTGGAGCAGGGAAAGGACCAGAACCTTGGTGTGGGGCCAGCCGGTCCAGGGTCTTGGTCTAGTGTCCTTGGTATTTGCACTCCACCCATGAGTGGGAGGATGCAAAGTGCCCTGGTGGCCGGATGTCATGCCCAGAGATAAGCACCGGGCTTGCTGGTGTGCTTTTCTAATGACTTCCATGCACCTATTAGAAAAATGACTGCAGTCCCTGATGACATGCCATTTTGAATCATGCTTTTTTGAAACTTAATATTTTATGACAGTCACCACATGCCATCAGACCATCTCCTTCAACACAATTGTCAGGAACCACTTGCTGGTCCCTCTTGTGATGGCCCCATAATATGCTTAACTAACTCTTTTTAAAGGCTATTTCCTATTTTTCATTATTATAAACAGCAGTGCATCAAGCTTCCCTGTAGCTGGACCCAGGCTCTCTTGCCTGATGATTTCCTGAGGTTTTCATTGGAAGACACATGGCTGGAAGCTCCTGTTTAGGATGGGGAGGAGCAATCACTGCTGCTCATCTTCTCAGGGGTCTCTGCCCCAGTGAACAGGAAAAGCCTCTCTCCCCCCCTCAGCTGTCCTGGTTGCAGCCCCAAGCAGCCTACCTCCCCTGGCGGGAGGCCATTCAGCTCCCAGCCCTGTCTAGACAGCAAGCGTGCCAGCTACAGCCAGGCCTGAGCTGCTGTGTGTGTGTGTGTGTGTTTCTGTGTGTATATATGTCTGTGTGTGTGTGTCTGTGTGCATGTGTTTGTTAATTACCCTGGAATGTCTGCTCCAGCCGCCACTGTGGAAATGTAGGTCATCCTGGCGAGGCGGGCGGTCATGATTAGGGGGTCAGGCCAGCCACTGGTGCACACGCCGTATCGAGGTCACGGCCATCTGGGAGCCAGTGGAATGGGGCCCAGGCATATGAGAAGCAGACAGGCTAGGTTCTTTCTGCGGCTGTTACTACGTTTCATAGCATGGCTCACAGCCTAAGGCAGGCGGCTTTCCTGTCACAAAGGTAAGAGCCAGTGTCCCATTGCACGCCTTACGAGCTTTCACAAGCAATCTTTGCTTGAGCCAGAGCATTCTGCAAGCAATTTCCCTGGCATGGTCAGTGCTGTTTCATCCTCACAGCAGCCCTAGGAGGAGGGTCCTGTTATTATCACAATAACATCACACATTATCTCCATTTACACTTTACCATTTTCATAGTAACCATTTAACCGTTTCATTTAACCATTTTCATGGTTTCCTCCACGATCTTGGAAGAGTTACTAAGTTCTTAATCATAATACAGTCATGAGTTGCTGAAGGACAGGGATACATTCTGAGAAATGGGACATCAGGCAACTTCCCTATTGTGCAAACCTCAGAGAGTGCACTTGTACAACCCAGGTGGCACAGCCTGCTGCACACCCAGGCTGTAGGATACGGCCCATGGCTCCTAGGCTGAAAACCTGGACAGTTTGTGACTTACTGAAACTGTAGGCCGTCGTAACACAATAGTAAGTATTTGTATCTCTAAACATGTCCAAACATAGACAAGGTACCGTAAAAATACAGTATTATAATTTTGTGGGACCGCCATCATATAGGTGGTCTGTCATTGACCAAAATGTCATTATGCAGCACATGGCTGTAAGTAACAACAATCTGTTACTATGTGCTGGTCTCATCTACTCTCAGCTCTTGTAATATTTTTGTTAATTCACTAAAAAGCCGTCAACGATTGCTCCCATTTTATAGATGGGCACAGAGAGGCCAATTACAAAGCTAGTGTGATTCAAACCCAGGCAGTCTGGCTCAAGGCTGAGCTCTCAGACCCTGAGCCCTTCATCACTGTGTTAAAACCCCCAAGTTGGCCGGGCGTGGTGGCTCACGCCTGTAATCCCAGCACTTTGGGAGGCCGAGGCGGGCGGATCACGAGGTCAGGAGATCGAGACCATCCTGGCTAACATGGTGCAACCCTGTCTCTACTAAAAATACAAAAATTTGCCAGGCGTGGTGGCAGGCGCCTGTAGTCCCAGCTACTCCAGAGGCTGAGGCAGGATAATGGCAGGTGAACCCAGGAGGCGGAGCTTGCAGTGAGCCGAGATCGCGCCACTGCACTCCAGCCTGGGCGGCAGAGCAAGACTCCGTCTCAAACAAACAAACAAACAAACAAAAAAAACCAAAACAAACAAACAAAAAAACCCCTAAGTTAGGCTGGAGTCAGTCATGGGCTTAGATACACCATTTGGATTTTTAAAAAAACTATAGGGCAAGAACAGGGCTATTGGGCCCACTACAAAGAAGCCTTTGGTTAGCAAGAGTTAAGCTTGTGTCTTGGTGAAGGAAGGTGGCTCCAGGGGAAGTTCCTGAACAGCCAGATTTTCTCAGTGTGGCTGTTCACAAGCCCAGGCCAGGAAGCCTTTTATCAACACCCCCGTCCCCCACTCTCCTCACCCCAGGTTTAAAAAATAATCTAATCTAACAGACGTTTCCATCTGCAGAACAATAGGCTGTGTGTGAGGGCCTTGTTTGTGCACCTGACAGTCATAATTGTTCAAACATTTATAAGCTGTAGGGTTATGAGGAAAAGGTTTTTAAGAGACTCAAAGAAATGAGGAAATGGTGCTTGGAACCACCCTCTCCTGCAGGGCTGGGGCTGGCTGCATTTCCACTTCCCCTAGCGTTTTATTATGAAAATTTTCAAAAATACAGAAGCATAGAAGGAATCGGCGAGCGCCCAGACACTCCCTGCTGAGGCCGCCCTGACAGTCGGCTGTGCGCGTTGTCACTCCTCCATCCGCCCGTTCTCTGTGCCAGCTGCATCTGAAACGACACTCGTTGTCGGAGGTGGCTTTCCCTCCACAGGGAGGGCATTCCCACCGCCGTGGGGGTTTGGCCGTGACTTTTGAAGGATATTTTTATGCAGAATATGGTATTTGAGAAGGAGTGGGCCAAGAAATGTGAGCCACTGTTCTTTTCATTTTCTTCCAGGCTCAGCGGCACTTTCTGCCTTTGCATAAAAGCCAGCACAATCCTGCCCGAGGTGGCCCACACCCTGGCGGCTGTGCTAAGTGCTCCCCACATACCGTGTTCAGTTCAGTCCTTACAGCCGGCTTGAGCCTTAGGTATGATTATTATCCTCCCCATTTTCCATGCGGAGAAATTGAACCTCGGTGAGGTAAATGGACATTCCTGGGGCCCCCCAGCTTGGAAGTGGCAGGAGGAGGGCATAGACCCACAGTCCCAGCCACGTGCCACACCACGAGGACCAAGCCTCCGACTTCTCTCCACCTAGCCTGATGCCTGGCACACTGTAGTCACTCCACAAATGCCTGTTGAATGAACTGAGTTAAAAACCCCCTTTTACAGAATGTGCTGGAAAAACTGAGGCTTAGAAGTCAGATGGGTAGAGGGTAGGGGAACACCATCAACAGCCCCTGGTTGTCATCACTTCTTGTCTGTGACTGTTGTGGGGCAGGAAGATTCCTTACTCTACAGGTCTCCCCCAGGCTTGATACTTCTCCCCCAGCCCTACCCGGAAGCCCTTCCAGCTGCCCCCATGGAAGATACACATCCTGCTTAAAGCTCCTCCAAGATGGCAGGCTCGTGCTGATTTCTGTCCTGTTGAAAGGCCATGCGAAGAAGTGGAAAGAACCCAACCTCCCAGGGTCCTGCAAACCTAGATCTAAACCCAGCTTCTGACCATGATTAGCTGTGTAAACTTGAGCAAGTTATTTTTATCTCAGCTTCTCTGTGTGTAAAAAGATGGTGACCATACCTCCTGAAGGGAGCTGACGTGGGTTTAGAGACAGAGAGAGGAGGTGAGCAGCATGGAGTACCCAGCCAGTGCTCAAGGAGACGCTGTTCTCCAGGAACCTCTGCCAGGCTTGGGGCTGCGGCCTGTGGTTTGCACATGAAGGGATTAGAACTGGGCTGGGGCCTCTGTGATCCCTGACCATGAGGCTAGTTGGATCCATATCTTCTGGGCAATGTGACAGAAGGGCCCCTTCCCCACACACAGCTCCGTAAGGTGCGTTTTACTCTGCTGGTTTGCCCAGGGCATGATTTACTTGGGCAATCCCACCAGAATTCAGCAACGAATCGTATATGATTCTTGTCTGTTTCTTTTGTATTGATCCCCCTTTCTGCCCTCAGGTTGCTGAAAGACGATAAAAGAGACATTTTTTAGCCCTCTGTTTTGGGACCAAGAGTGCCCAGCCAAGGGCTTAGTGTGATTTAGTGCTACCAGTGCAACCCATGCAAACTCAACCTAACCTAACCCACCCAGCCCAACCCTCCCCACCTCAAACCAACTTAACCCAACCCAACCTAATCCAACCCAGCCCTACCCAACTCAAACCAACTCAACTCTAGCCAACCCAACCCAACTCACCTCAACTTAAACCAAGTCAATTCAGCTCAACCCAACCCACTCTAACCAACCCACCCAAATCAAGCCAACCCAATTCTAGCCAACCCAACCCAACTCACCTCAACTCAAACCAACTCAACTCAGCCCAACCCAGCTCAGTGTCAACAGTTGTTCAATGGAAAGCACATGGGATTTGGAATTAAATAGACCTAAGTTGAAATCTCAGCTTTTCCAGTTACAGGCTATGTGACATTGGCCAAGTCACTTCATTTCTGAGTCTGTTTCCTCATCTTAAAACAGAGGGGAAAATCTTGTATTTGCCAGTATATAAGATTCATTTTCTGTTTCTCAGGTGCCTCCTTGTGTGACACCATCAAGTCCACCATAAACCAATGGATGGAATAACTCTCAGCAACTTGTCCCTTTCCTCCCCTGCTCCCCTTGGGTAAGAAAGTGTGCAGGCTTCAAGAACAGCAGAAAGAAGAGGCGTCTCCAAACCAGTCTTCCTGGCTACTTGGCACTTCTCCAAGAAGACTTGGCCTAGTCTGGGGTAGTAGATAATATCTTTCAGAAAAGCTTCCTGGTAAAATTGAGTGACTTATGTACTAGCTAATCTTTAGACTGCAAATACAGTAATTTCTAGGCATTGTAGTGAAGATGGACAGTAATACGTGGCACTCACACTAAATACTGAGAAATCACTGCAGTCACCACTGCTACTGTTACCACCACTGAGATAGTAGAATAGAAGCTTTCTTCACCTGTCTTTACATTACTGAGCCACTAACCAGTGCTCTCCCCTGCCACTGTAAACATTCTGTGGCTGCCCACAGTGCTCTGAAAGTTGGAGGCTGGTCAGCTACACCTCAGTGAGCTCTCCCACATCTGCCTTCATTCAATGAGTCATTTGATTAACAAGAATCTGTGGATTTGTTCCCATGTCTTCTAATGCCAGTTATATTTGTAACTTTAATTTCAAAATTCAACTGAATTGCTATATAAATTAAAAAGCTATGAGTGTGAAAGAAAGAGAATAGTTGCTTCTATGAAAAATAAGTCAAATGCTGTGGAATGACTTGAAAAATATGAGTTCCTAAAAAATATGCTGAACAATTCAATGAGGAGGAGACTACTGTGAAGATGAAAAAATATGCAAACAATGAAGGATTCTGCATTCAGATATCTTTGTAAGTGCCCTTTAATTTTTACTTCACTTTAAAGGATTGGAAACTATAAATGCTGGTGACTATAAAAATGGGTGTGGTTTATGTAAAAGATTACTATGCATCTCCAAACAGCACAAATAAAAACACCTTGGTGTGCTCACAAAGATTAGTAAGTGGATGTACCAGTGGGTCATTAAATCATCAGTTTTAACTGCTTCAGGTTAGAGGGATTTGACAGCACTGAAATTGCCACATGGGCATTAAGGAAGCCACATGTGAGTCCTGGGGCTTGGCTCTGCAGTGGGCTTCAAGCACTGGTATGAGCCGAGTGTGAACAAGTCAAGTGTAGTGGGAAAAACACAAGCTTGGCATATAGGCAGATGGACTCATGCCCTCCACTCCACTTGCTTGCTGTGTGACCTTGCGTGCACCATGTCATTTCTCACAGCCATGATTTCTTCCTTGGCAAAAGGAGGTGCTAATATCTATCTCACAGGCTATAGAGGCCGAGGGAGGGTAGGGGAAGCCCTAAGCCAAATTTTGGCCCAGAATAGGGACCGCAGATAGCACTCACATCCCCCTCTGCAGTGTGCTTCCGGTTCCATGCATCCAGTGTGAGCCTGACTTTCTTATCTCCCAGGGATTTCCCAGCCAAGCATCAATGAATCTTGAATCTCAGCTGACGACACTCCTGGGCAAAATGGCTATGAAACTGGAAAGATGTCTATGAAACACACAATCCCTCATGCCGGAAAATGCACTTGACACATCTGTGTCCCTTGAGGAACCTGAAGTTTTGGTGAATCCAGAAAGCCATGGATGGCAGAACTGGTAAGAGGAAAAGGGAAGTCCCAGTAAGAGAGAGGCTGAGGCCCTGCCTCCTGGCTGTGTGTAGAATTAAAGAAGCATTGCCTCCTGGATTAATCAGGGATGGCAATCTCATTAGCCATTGTCTGACCTCTAATGGGCAGGCACTGTGGGTGGGCAGCGTGGTCCAGGGTCATTAACAATGATGCACGTGGATTTATTGGAGAGACAACCATTTTCCTCCAGACCCAGTTGCAAACTTGGCTTCTAGGTCTGCATTGTTCTCGGCATATAAACAAGAAGGGCTGTGGCCCTTGGAAGGGCCCCTCCAGGAATCCTGAGAGAAAAGTCTCTACCAGCAGCAGACGTAGGCTTGTGACAGCTCCATTGTTGGTCGGGCGGAGGGGGGTTGCGGAGGAGAGGCCCACTCTGTGTGGCCAGGCTTCAGGGGTCCCAAGAGAGGCCACTGGCTCTCACCCCAATCATCTCTGCCTGTTGAAATAGCCTGCACTTGAGTGCTCACCTGTGTTACTCCATTCCATGCCCAACAATTGCGAGAGGGAGACTCCATGAGGTTCCCATTTTATGGATGAGCAAATGGAAGCTCAGAGAGGTTTAGAAACATCCCAAGATTGGTAAAGAGGTGAATCCAGGGCTGAACTTGTTCTGATGTGTTTCACGGCTGATATTTTAACAATGAAACCTGTAAACTAGTTCAACCATTGTGGAAGTCAGTGTGGCGATTCCTCAGGGATCTAGAACTAGAAATACCATTTGACCCAGCCATCCCATTACTGGGTATATACCCAAAGGATTATAAATCATGCTGCTATAAAGACACATGCACACATATGTTTATAGCGGCACTATTCACAATAGCAAAGACTTGGAACCAACCTAAGTGTCCAACAACCATAGACTGGATTAAGAAAATGTGGCACATATACACCATGGAATACTATGCAGCCATACAAAATGATGAGTTCATGTCCTTTGTAGGGACATGGATGAAACTGGAAACCATCATTCTCAGCAAACTATCTCAAGGACAAAAAACCAAACACCGCATGTTCTCACTCATAGGTGGGAATTGAACAATGAGAACACATGGACACAGGAAGGGGAACATCACACTCCGGGGACTGTTGTGGGGTGGGGGGAGGGGGGAGGGATAGCATTAGGAGATGTACCTAATGCTAAATGACCAGTTAATGGGTGCAGCACACCAACATGGCACATGTATACATATGTAACAAACCTGCACGTTGTGCACATGTACCCTAAAACTTAAAGTATAATAATAATAAAATTAAAACAAAAACAAAAACAATGAAACCTTACTGTCTTCATAACATAAGTCTAATAAATGGCATTTGTCTACTCACAATTAGCATCTGGATCCTTAATGTACATTAAATTACCAAGTCACCCAAAAACCTTATCAAGATGGTAGAATAATTATTCCTGTTCTGCAGAGGGAAAAGGTGAGGCACAAAGAGGTTGGGAAACTTGCTCTCACCTGAGGTTCAGTAATGTTTTCTCCCCTCCACAAAAGTTGGGGTGGTCTGTGGCCTGCCAGGGGGGACCTTTTTAAGCAGTGAGAGGCAGTGGGGTCTCCTGGTGACGGTTATTGGCCCATGAGTCAGACAGACCTGGACTGCAGCCACATGCCAGCCCAGCAACTCTCTTCACCTGCTGGAGCCTCGATCTTCTCTTTTGCAAAATGGGATGAGAGGGCGTGGGGGCCTTCAGGAAACTGCTGCTGAAGCTGGGGAACCGGACACTCTCGTCCAGTCTTCTGTCATTTCATTAGTTTGCTTAGCGACTAAAGGAGGCTTTTTTTCTCCCTTTTAAGCTTTGGGAGTTGGAGTTCATAGATCAGAAATTTTAATTTGAGTGCACAGAACATAGGTTCCTTTAGCTAATTTGACCACTCCACTCAGCCATCACTGACATTGAAATCCCTTCTTTCATCTATGGCTGCACCTAAGCTCACCCTGTAGAGTTGCCAGAAAAAACACAGGATGCCTGGTTAAATTTGAATTTCAAATAAAAAATAAATAACTTTTTAGTATCAGTATGTCCCATGAAATATTTAGGGGCATATGGATACTAAAAAAAGATGATTCATTGTCTATCCGAAATTGGATTTTAACTGAGTGTCCTGTATTTTTGTTTGCTCAATCTGGCAACTGTACCACCTGGCCACAGGGGGAGGGGGAGGCCTCAGGGCACCCTAGCTGGGACTTGGCCCCATTAATGACTATGATTATGATTTGTTTATTGGCAACCGCTCTGTGCTGGGCACCGTGCTGAGCTCTTGGCCTCCACCTTCTTGCCTTTCATCCTCACAACCATTTTGCACATGTGGAAACAGAAGGAGCTGAGAGGGGAAGCGACTTGCCCAAAGGTGTGGGTCGCTGAAGCCCAAGCCCGTCACGACTCAGCCTCATGCATCCCCAGCACGGAGACATGTGGCCCCCACATCCTGCCTGCCCCACATGGGGTCCTCGCCAGCCACTGCGCTGCTTCACCCTCCACCTGGCGCTGATTAGATCCTTGAGATTTTCAGTCCACTGCCTGAGCCAGCACATAAAATCTTTATTTTTCCTATCCAAATTAGTTCCTGGGGAGACCCTGTGCCCTCCCTGGTTTTATATGCCTTGACTTGGCTCATGAAATGAGAGACGTCACCCTAACAACCCCCTCCTGTTCTCCAGAGAGACGGGAGGAGTCTCTCTGCTCTTGGCTGCATTCCCCTACCTGGATCACCATGAAATGTTATTTCCAGTAGACCGAGCGACCTAACGGCTGTCATATGGCACATATCAGGTGGAATCGTCTGACTTGCTCCATCCCATCATGTTTCATGGACCATGATTAGCTGCGGCACTCTAAGACACACAGCGCAGCCTTGCCTGTGACTCCCCTTAAGAACAAATGGCTTCACCTGACCCCAGAGGCTGGCTTTTATTTTGTTCCTTCTTTTTATGTAGTCAGCCTCATGGGAGTGGGTGAGTCTGGCAGCTGCTGACCACCTCTGATTGCACTCCTAAGCCAGGCTCCATGGAACTGAAACTTCAGACTCAAGCTAGATGATTCTCTATGACTTTGCCCCAGTTATCTGAAGCCTGGTTCCAGTTTGAAAAGATAAGTTATTATGGAGATAAAGCCAATTATGAGATAAAGCCAATGCCACCATCTCGAGACATTTGGGGATGAGTGGCTCTGGCTAATGGGCACTGAGGGTATCCTCATTCATTCATTCATTCTGTAAATATCCACTGAGCACACTCTGTGCCTGGTGTGTTAGCACCAGGGACATATTGAGACAACTAAGACATGTTCACTGCCTTTAAGGATTCCATCACCTAGAAGGGGTCAGAAATGTAAATGAACAGCCAACATGATCAGGGCCATTATGCAAAGACCAGAAGACCTACAAGAGGCGTCTCCGGGCCCTGGCTGGCTCCCTCTTGGCTCTTTTTGGCTCTAGGCAATGGATCAGAATTGATCTGAGCTCCTCACAGCTGCTTGTCTCTCTTGTCAGTGACTTATTTTCCAGGCTCTCTTGGGTCCGGATGGCATTGTGGCACCACAAACGAGGCTTGAGTTGAAGTAGGTGGTCAGTTTATAAGAAATATTTTGCTCTCCTGAAAAAGAAGGTCATATTCTTTGGCTTTCCCCTTTTCCTTTCTTGTCTTTATGTGGCACATATACACCATGGAATACTATGCAGCCATAAAAAATGATGAGTTCATGTCCTTTGTAGGGGCATGGATGAAGCTAGAAACCATCATTCTCAGCAAACTGTCGCAAGGACAGAAAACCAAACACCACATGTTCTCACTCATAGGTGGGAATTGAACAATGAGAACACATGGACACAAGAAGGGGAACATCCCCCCCCGGGGACTGTTGTGGGGTGGGGGAAGGGGGGAGGATTAGCATTAGGAGATGTACCTAATGCTAAATGACCAGTTAATGGGTGCAGCACACCAACATGGCACATGTATACATATGTAACAAACCTGTACATTGTGCACATGTACCCTAAAACTTAAAGTATAATAATAATAAAAAAAGAAGTGATAATAGATGCTATTTCTATAGCTTTTGTTATGAGGATGAGCCATAGTTGTCCATTTTCAAAAATTGTTAAAAATTATGCAGAAGGCTTTAATTTTTTTTAAACATACATTACCCAGTAATGTTAAAAATAAAGGAAATGTTTATTTTACAAATAGGAAGTATTTTCAACTGTTAAGAGTTGTCATAGGACTATGGTTAGCTTTTTGTCCTACTTTTTTAATTTCTCAAATACTTTTAATAATAAGACTGAATTATTTTCATAATAACAATTTAAATAAATAATTATTGGATTAAAAGATGAATATTAAAACAAAACTTAAAAAAAAAAAAGAAAGCATCAACATGATGCTTCAAGCTGCAGCAGGTCATCCTGAGGCCATAAGGCCACCAACCTGAGGACAGAAAGTGGAAGTGCTTAGAATTCTAGAGGGGAACACAGGGAGAGCCTCTGGCCCCTGCCGGCATGGCCAAGCCATGCCCCAGCCACACAGCACCCACCCAGCACCCACCCCTCCCTGCTCATTGTGTGAGAACAATAAACTTCTATTTGTTTAAGCCACTGTTAGTTGGGTTTCTGATACCTGCGGCCCAAAGCATTCCAATCTAATACGGAATTTAGTACGTTTTATCTGGAAGGTCCTGGAAAATCTAGGCAGAAGGGGTAATTTTAAAAAATGCACAAAGTCCCTTGTCCTCTAAGGTCTATAGTCAGGGGACATGTAGCCTGGAACTGTTGTCACTCATTTGTGTCCTTCCATCCTGGCAGACAGACCTCCTCGCCTTTCTGGGAGCTGAACAGCTTTAACCTCCAGGAACCCAGGAGGGTGAAATGAGACTTCTCGCACCTGCTCAGGTTCCCGGAACCTCTCTGGAGCCCCATTCTGTCCTTTCACCAAGTTAAGCTGTAAGAACGCAGCACCCACAGACAGTGCCTCTCCAACCTGTGTGCTGTGCAGCACCCAAGCATCTTCTCAAAATGCAGATTCTGATCTAGTTGGCCCAGGCTGGGGCCTGAGAGTCTGCATTTCCAAAAGGTTCCCAGGTGGTGCTGATACTCCTGGCCTGGGGACCACGCTTTGAGTAGCAAAGCTGTGGAGGGTGGCCAGCGGCTTCTAGGACTACCCTGCTGTGGTCAGTACCGCCCTTCTACCCTTGGAAGCAAAGTCCAGTCGAGTATTCTGTACTCCAGCCCACCTAGCTGGAATGCCCATGTTTTGATTTTTTGAAATTATGCCCTTCTGCAGTCGGATGGGACTTCTCAATTGTTGATTCCAAATCAACTCCCTGGGCTTTGCATAGATTCAGAGCGACCAAGCGTCCTGGTTTGCCTAGAATGAAGGGTTCCTGGGGATGTGGGACTTTCAGTACCAAAACCAGGAAAGTCCCCTGCAAACCGAGACAAGTTGATCATCCTCTATAGGCTGAAGGCTGTGCAGTTAGAGGGAAGGCAAGATGACTCAGGAAGGCCTTGGAACCCAACAGTGTGAGCGCCCGGCGGTATCAGCCAGGGCTCAGTGAGCACCAGGCTAAGTGTGGGCATTAGTCACAGTGCTCCACGCCAGTGAAGTGCAGCAAGCCTACTCTTTGGGATTTTCTCTGTCATCCCAGACCTGGGTCTGGAGGCTTGGATTGTGGGGAACAGAAACAGCAAGCTCCCCGCCTCCCTGGCCTTGCTGTCACCATGTGGGGCTGGAGAAGGCCACGCTGTCACAGCTCCTCATGAAGCAGTGAAGACTTGGGCTGGGACAGAATGAGGTCATGGGTCCTGGGCATGTCCTGGGTTTGCTGGGGCCTCCCCCGCCTTCCACCAGCCCTAGGCGGTTAATGACCCGCTCAGCTCCTTAACGAAAAAAATATGTGCTGGCTCCCAGTTGAATGCCCTTAATTTGTCTCGTTTGTGCCTGAAGCACAGGATGTGGGCAAACCGATGTTAAGCAAAAAGGCTATTACCATAATGCGATGGCCCTCTGGCAACGTCTCTTCTGAAACCCTGTCCTCTCCCTAGCAAGACAGGCTGGCAAGGAGGGCATGCTAACTGGAAGCAGTGGCCCACCTCTGCCTGTGGACTGGTTTTATTTTGTGGCTCTTAATAGTGGTTTTGTTTTTTGTTTTTGTGGTTTTAAGAAGTGGCTGACATTTAAAAATGGGAAGATTTCAAATAAAAATGTATATTTCTAATCACTCTTGAAAAATCCGGCAGCACTGAATCCACCTTCTGACATAGGAACAATTAGCTGGGGACAAGGACAGGCTGCCCTGGCGGGTGCAGTGGGGGTAGGGCGGGGTGGGAGCCCCGCAGGCAGCCTGGCCCCTGTGACTTGGCGCAGGTGCTTTTCCAAATCATTTTTTGTCTTATTTTATTAAGTGAGAAATACTAAGGATGCTGTTCATTCTGTTATCAGCACATTATCAGTATTGGAGTCAGTTTCAGAAGTAATTTCTGATTTACTTGCCTTCCGAAGAGAGGGCTTCCCACACGTGCAGGACCTTGGACTAAAGCAGGACAAGAAGCATTTGAAGTCCTGGAGTAGAACTTCAGAATTCAAGTCTTACATCATTTTCATCTTTGTAAAAAAATGTGCATTCGTTGTGAAAATGGGTGTGAATTTTTCATAGCAGTATTTGGAGGAACGTAATGAGTAGCCGTTAAAGGAGTGACTATCCCATGTTTCCTCTGGGCATCCTAAGAAGCTCTCCAGAAAACGGTGAGCCAGCAGCTCTGACGTCTTTCCCGATGCAGTTTTTCAACAGGAAATGTTCATTCAGGCATTTGTGGGGGTGATGTCTGCTCAAAGAAGTGCTGCAAAGACACAGTCCTTGGAAGGCAAAACTGAAGCAAGTGAAGGATCAGGCTCATCTCATTACCTGATTTGTTATTTTTATTGTAGAAGCAAATTTAATGGCAGGAAAAAGATGGTAATATATAGATACATGAAAATTAGCAGGTTATAAAACAATACACAGTGCACGTTATCATTACAAGTAGGTGTATATTTAAATGTGTTTGTAAAAAGAAACATGAAAAGCTGCATCTCAAAATGCATTTAGTAGGTTTTATTGGTGGATAGTTGGATTATGTTTTCTTTTTATTCTCATTTTTCAAAGGAGCTTGATAGTCAATTCTGTTTCCCAGGTTAAGTTTCCTTCAAACTGTTCAACTGAAATTAGCAAATGCTTATCAAGGACCCAGGATGAGTCCTTAGTACTTGCCAGAGATGGTCAGTAACAACGGCTATCATAATGATGACAGCGTCATGATGATGGCGTCACTAGTTAGGACTATGTTGGGCTGTATGTAAGAGAAACTCAATGGCAGCTTAAGAAATTGAGCTTTAATCCTCCCACCTGCTTTATACCATGAAGCCCAGAGACGGGCAATCCAAATAGTGGCTCCACAGTGCTACTGAAACCCAGCCACCTTCTTTCTCTCCTCTTACCCATCCTTCCACTGTGCTTTTCATCCCCACCACAGCAAAATGGCTGCTTTGTCTCCAGACATCACATCCAGAGTCCAAGAAGAAAGAAAGGAGGATAGGAAAGAAAGGAAATTCTAAAATCTTTTTTTTTTTTTCTGTTGAGGAGAGAAACCTGCCAAAGGATTGTGACCATGGTCACATGGTCATTTCTAGTTTCCGGGAGGTCTAGGAAGGCGAACCTTGTTAAACAGGCACATCTACTAATGTGCCTGCTGTGAAATGCAATTTACTACCTGAATAAAATTGAGATTCTGTTAGTGAAGAAGAAAAAGAAAGTGGATATTGGTCGAGGACCTTGCAGTGTTCACCCCAAATAACAATGGTGGTCATAATATCATTTCCTGTGAGTTTTACTGCATGCTACAAACTGTGCTGGATGCATTAATGTTTTGTGTCAAACATTAATTATTATTATGATGATTTCAGACCACAGAAAAAGAAACAGAGGCTCAGAGAGGTGAAGCCAATTGCCTGAAGCCACACAGAATATCAGCTGGAGTCAGGATTCTGACACCATCCCATGTGAGTTTAGATATGTGCACATAATCCCCAGGACATACCAAGAGAAACAGGCATTCAACATATCAAGGGATAGCCATTTCTCCCAGAGCCCAGTGGGCTGTGGCTCTTGTGTCCTTTAAGACCAGTGCTTCTCGAACTGTAATGTGCATCGGATCACCTGAGCATCCTATTAAAATGCAGGTTATGGTTCCTGGCTGGGCCTGAGATTTTGCATTCCTAACAAGCTCCCAGGCGATGCCCATGCTTGTAGTCTGTGGACAGTACTTTGAATGCCTGAAACCACCTCCCAGACATGTCTCGCCTTCCTGGAGCTGGCCTCCTGGTTTCAGACATGTGGGCGATTGGCGTTGAGATCATTCAGGGCACGTAAGGAATGCACACAAATGCAGAGCTCCAGGGAAGAAAAGTCACAGCACGGGAACCAATAGGAAAACTGCCATGCGGGGAGACCAAGCCAAGGAGCGCTTTGCTCCTGCTGCTTTCCTCAAGGAAGAGCCTGCTTCCTGCAGTAAGTGAAGTCTAGGGTGCAAGGACACCAAATGATGGACCTCAGACCCAGAGGATTCATTAAGAATTCGATGCTCCTAGAAAATGAGCTCCATCATCAATGTCTCAGGAACTGGTGGGTTGTGACTTTTTTTCGTTGGTGGTAGGATGATGATGGTGATGATGATGATGGTGATGATGACACAGATGACTATGAAGAAGAAGTAGGAGATTTGGAAGAGGGAGAAGAGGAAGGGGAGGAGGAGGAGCAAGGTCATCAGAGTTTGTTGAACACTTACTACATGCCTGATCTCATTTAACTCTTAGACTCACCTGGTGAGGGTTGTACTACATTTATTCCCATTTTACAGACGAGGAAACCAAGCGTCAAGGAAGCTGAGTCTCCTGTCCAAGCCCACGCGGTTGGCAAATTGCAGATCTGGAGTAGAGTACAAAACTCTCTCATCTGTGTCTCCAAGACACCGTGACCCATCATGGCTTCCTTCTGCTGGGTCAGGTGTAGTCTCAGAATTTTTCCTGCCCCATTGCCTGCGCCACCCCATCAACCCCATCTGTTGCAGGTAGCTGATGCTATCTACTGCCAGCCTGGAGCCAGGCTAAGAGAAAGAGAAAGAAGGAAACGCCTGCAGAAACATTCTATGTAAAGAACACTTTGGGATCAGGAAAAAAAAAAAAAAAAAGCCTGTGTTTCACTTGCAGCCCCACCCTTCACTAGGTACAGCCAGTTCTGCTCTGAGGCTTGTCTTGAAAATACAAATTTGTGCTAGTGTGATTGACGTGTTAGTGGCTAATTTGAGCGTGATGTGAATTCGGTTTTTACCTATATGTGATTTTGTCCTCAGGAAATGCTAGGCCAATGCAGAAAACTACATCCTGCTTGGCAAGCCCTGCAGGACACACACACACACACAAGCATGTGCACACACACGTGGCCCTTCAATGTCACCACAGCTGTGGGTTAGAAGCCACACCTGTCCACACCTGGTGTTACAACCATCTGCTCCATTTCGGGTAACCCTCCTTCCTCCACTGCACAATCACTTAGAAACTGTAACTCTTCTTGGGCTCAGGTGCACAGGTAAATTCAGATCTTTCCCAAGGTAAGTGCCATGTTTACTTTAGTGTTTATGCATTTCCTATGCGTTTAATGTGTGCAAAATGGTGCTATCATTTTATTCGGCTTCTGTCTTTGTTTTTAATGTTTCTGGTAATGTTTTGAGTGTTGTGCTCCTAAAAGCCCATTTTTGCCATCAGCCCTGCATGGTATGGGTGATTTGTGGGAACCATATGTCACCTTACAGATCTGACCATATCTGAGTTGGGCTCATCACCTGGCCTTCTGGGAGTCTCAGTTTCCCTGTTTGTAAAATGGACATAGTAAATCCATCTCCACCTCCCAGAGGGTAGTAAAAAGAGCCCTGGCCTTGGATTCTGGGGGCTGGGCCACAGGTCAGGCCCCAAGACCCCCTGGGCCACCTTGGGGACTTGGGTTCCTGAGATCCAATCTCTGAGCATCAGCTTCACTGTCTGTTGCAGAAGCACCACTTCCCCCACCCTGTCTACCTCACAGAACAGCCGGGTGGCTCAGAGGTGAGCTCTCAAATGTCAACAGGCTTTGCAAATTCCAGTGGTCAGCATTATGTGAGTAGTTCAGTCTTTCCACAGGGATCTCAGGGGCCTAGGGTCACAGCAGACCAGAACTGGACCTGGAGGCTGGTGTCCCCCAAACTGTTGTATGGACCCTGCAACAGCTGGGGAGTCCTCGTCTCAACAGCCCTGCTGTCTCCCACTGAGGGTGTCTGCTGGCCCTCCTGGTGGCCCTGTGAGGAAGCCAGGAGTCACTGATGCTGCTCTATCGACGGGGACAGATGGGTCACAGTGCTAAGTGACTTGCCTAGAGTTTTGCAGCTTGGAACTCACAGAGCAGAAGCTGGGAATCAGGTGGGGAAGCACCCAGCTCTCTGCTTCTCCTAAGCCAAGCTCTGCAGTAAGGTCCTGCTTCCCTCGGGACTCCTCTCTCAGCATGACATGAACTCATTTTGAATGTAAAGGCAATGTCAAAGCCCTACAGCTATTTATAACAGAGCATGTGTTTATTACCTCACTCTCCAGGGGGGAATATTGCTATTGTGAATACACAACTACTCATAACTACCATCTTAAAAGTCTCCTCTACTCCAAAATATTTGCTAATGTTTTTAAGTATTTATTTTCTTGTAGTGAAAGGAAATCAAGATAATTCTAAAACTGTGGAAGAAAACAAAAAAAAAGTATAAAGGAGAAAACAGAAGTTTCACATATTCTAACCATTATTAATCTCAAAATATTTCATTCCAGGTCCTTGTCTATGGTCCTATAGCCTATGCTGAGTGACATTGTGCTGTGTGTATGCAGTTTGCACTCAACGTGAGGTCATAGGCATGCCATTTCCTTTTTATTAAAAAATACTTTGCATACATCAAAGTATGTTTGCATTAAAACTATGCAAACATCAGTTTTAATAACTGTATAAATATTCCATCATAAGGCCATTCCATAATTTACTTAATCACTTTGGTAGTGTTGGACATTTAATTTTTTAAAAAGTCAAATAATGCCATGATTAATGCCTGTTTATATGAACTGGTTTTCATTTCCTGATTATTTTCTTCGGCCAGATTCCCAAAAGTGGAATTACTGATTAAAGTAGATGAGTGGTTTTTTTTTATTTTTTTATTTTTTATTATACTTTAGGTTTTAGGGTACATGTGCACAATGTGCAGGTTTGTTACATATGTATCCATGTGCCATGTTGATTTCCTGCACCCATTAACTCGTCATTTAGCATTAGGTATTAGATGAGTGTTTTTAACACATTTCTTCTTACACACACACACACACACACACACACACACACGCCCATCAACAAATAGTTTTTCCTGAAGGAGCTTCCAGTAGTGTATGAGAAAGCCTATTGCACCACACCATCCCCAGCAATGAGAATTACTACTGTAAAAAAATCTTTGTTACATTACCTTTTTGGATGACATCTCATTTTCTTGATTGCATTTGATTAACTCAAAATGTATTTCTACAGGGCGGGGAACATCAGACACCAGGGCCTGTCGTGGGGTGGGGGGATGGGGGAGGGATAGCATTAGGAGAAATACCTAATGTAAACGACGAGTTAATGGGTGCAGCAAACCAACCTGGCACATTTATACATATGTAACAAACCTGCATGTGGTGCACGTGTACCCTAGAACTTAAAGTATAACAAAAAAAAAATAATAAAATGGAAAATAAATAAAAATGTATTTCCAAACAGATTTTTCACTAACAATGTGTTAAAGCCTCAAAGTGAATGTCACTGCTGGATTTTAAGGCCTGTACCTTGTGAACGAAGACGTAAGCTCTGCTGAGCCATCGAGCTGTCTAGCAGCCTTCGCAGTTAGGTCAGCTGGGCGCTGGCCCCGGGGGAAGGGAGATTGCTTTCCCACTTTGCAGCAATCTGAGTTCTAAGACTGCACTGGCATTGGAGGGGCTGTTCAAGGAGCGCCGGTCTGGGTTTTTAGGCCAGATGATTTGAGGCTGCTGTGATCTGGATGGTCCCAGCTGCTGGTTCTGGAGCGCACTTTGCCCACAGGAGTAGTTCAGGTTCGACGAGGCGTGACGGGTCCGTCGTGTGGGCCAAGAAACATCTGGGGCCACATACAGGTTTGAAAATATTATAAGAACAGGTCATAGTCCCAGCATGTCTTTTCAAGGGTTACACTAAATGGCAGAGTCAGGGCTGAAAAATGAGGGGTGACTGGCTGGGCCTCCTGGCCCTGGATAACTTTTTTCCCTTTTCAGTGATGGGGACTCGCTTTGTTGCCCAGGCTGGAGTGCAGTGGCCATTCACAGGTGCAGTCCTAGCGTGCTACAGTCCCAAGCTCCTGGGCTCAAGCGATCCCCCGCCACAGCCTCTTGAGTAGCTGGGACTACAGGCCCATGCTGAGTGCTCAGGTGGCTTTCATGACCCCACTCAACACTAGCGTGGCTTTCGCTCGCAGTCAGCTGACTCTCCAGGCGTGCTTTTTCTCCCCAGGGCTGCACCCATCTCTTGCCTCAATTCAGGAGCAGTCTTGGTATTTATCAATCAGCAGACAGCTGAGCCAGCACCTGGAAGATATCTCCCTAATGCTGCAAATTTGAGGTATTCACTTTTAAAACTGGATTAGATTCCGTTGCAAGGGGGATAAAAGGTATCAAACAATTAAAGCACTTGCCTCTTGGGGACAAGTTTGAGGTTTGTAAAATGGTAAATATGTGCCACTGGGAGGCAACAGAGCTAATGAAAAGACTGTGACATTTGGAGTGAGGAGACCTGGGTTCAAGCCCAGCCAGGTAATCTCGAGTAAGTCACAAGGGCACTGACCTTCAGTGTCCTCACCAGTGGGTGATGATTAAAATGCAGCAATGTGGTAGAAGCCACCTGTGCTCAGTGAAGCAGCATCCAGACTTGAGGAATCCCAGGACCATTGCCATGGTGATTACCAGGCTGACGGTGGAGTACTGTGGTCCACCTTCGTTCTTTTTTTTTTTTTCAATTGAGACAGAGTCTCACTCTGTCACCCTGGCTGGAGTACAGTGGTACAATCTTGGTTCACTGCAACCTTCGCCTCCTAGGTTCAAGGGATTCTCCTGCCTCAGCCTCCCGAATAGCTGGGATTAAAGGCACCTGCCACCACACCCGACAAATTTTTGTATTTTTGTAGAAACAGCATTTCTCCATGTTGGCCAGGCTGGTCTCGAACTCCTGGCCTCAAGTGATCCACCCACCTCAGCCTCCCAGTGCTGGGATTACAGGCGTGAGCCACCATGCCTGGCCAGCCTTCCTTTCTTTGGTTTCGGTACAACCAACCTTGTTTGTAAAGTTGTATAATATATATCAAAATAGGTATATTTTGTATATGTGAACACACTATGTGCATATATTGATATTTATCATATATTGACATATGTAAACATACATGTGTATATATGTATATGATATATTGACATATATGCATATATATTGATGATGAAATACATATATATGTCAAAAATACATTTCTTTCCCGTTTTGTTTCTAGTTCTAAGTCACAGGCAGATCACTTTCTATAATGAAAAAACACTTTTTTTTGTTTTTTCAAAATAAATAAACCTAAATAAACCTGTTATTTAATTCTGTGTTGCTTCCCCCATCAAAATACTATTTGAAGAAAAAGCTAAATGTGAAATAAAAAATCTGATAAAGCTCTCGTTCCTATCACAAGTCTGGTTGGGCTAGAATAATTTCAGTGGACAATGCGAGCAAAAAAGATGCTAAGATTAAACCCACCCTGAAACGAGCACCCCCACGACAGGATGAGGAACGGCTGCTGGTGACAGGCGTAGCATCGAATCCATAGCTTCATGCCCGGTGAATGGCTGTGGGCTTCTTCTCTGCATTTGCTGCGGCCTCACCAGCTTACTTGGGTTTTCCTGGTGATGATAACATTGCCCTCTCCAGGCACATGGCCACGTTCACGTTCGTTTAGTCACGACAGTCTGTCCAGCATGGGTTGGACTCGCCTTCTTCCCAGCCTGATCAGCTTGGCCTGCTGGACTGAGCTGGAGGAGGTGACCTGGGGCAGTTGCTGGCCAGGTTGGGTGGGAGACTAGCCCCTCAAAGGCAGGGCAGAGTGAGCACTAACGCAGGGCAGCTCAGCAGGAGCCCCAGGCAGGGCCTGTTTCTCTCGGCCCAGTGCCTGTAAGAGACTTTCAGGGGCCCAGGAAAAGGTTTCAACTTATTTTAAAATCAGAAGAATAGTGGCTTGGAGGTGAAACAGAGCAGGATGTCTGGGTGGTGGAGTGTGGGAGGGGTTGGTGAGGGCAGAGGATGAGGGTCCCACAGGCCATGCTGGAGAGTGGGGGGTCTATCCAGGGAGAACAGGACACTGGGGATGTACAAAATGACACCAGCTGGGTGACAGGAGGGAAGAGGTGGTGATGAGTTGGGACGGGTTGTACCAGAAGCCCTGAGAGACCAAGGGCACTGTCCAGGGAGAGATGCTGGGGGCTCCTGGGCTGTGCATGGAGAAGGGGACTGATCCAGAGACACCAACACCCACACCTGGACGTGCTCCCATCTCCACCAGCACCCCCACCTCCCTCAGCCGCTGCCCTGATTCTCTCACCTCCTCATGGCCAACTTGCTCCTGTCTGCCTCTCCTTGTGCCCCTCGCTGCCCCTCCCATCTGGCTTCTTACCCTCTGCAAAGAAGCACCCGGTGAGCGACCCCATGACCTCCATATGCCCAAGTCCAAAGCACTCTGCCTTCAGTTCTCATTTTAACTGGTTTTCAGCAGCTTGACACAGTAACCAAATGACCTTTCCTTCCAGCTTCTGCAAAACAAAACTCTCCTGGTTTCCCCTGTGGTCCGGGGAATACAGTTGCCAGACTCCCCAGCAGCTTATTCCCAGGCCCCTTCTCTTCCCTACCTGCTTTCCAGGTGAGCTCGCCAGAGCCTGTGGCCCCAATCACCACTGGGGCTACTGCCAGGCGTAGCAAAGAAAAACACAGGACACCCAGTTAGGATTGACTTGTAGATGGACAGCAGGTCATTTTTGAGTATATCCCAAATATTGCACGAGCCACCGCATGGAGGTCCCCCGTATGATGTGACTCCCCTAATTACCACCTCTGCACTGATACCTCCCAAACCGATTCCTTCAACCCAAACCCAACCAAATCATCCTGACTGCAGACCTGCCTGCCCACCTCTTGCTCATCGTCTTACTAGAATGCTGCAAATGAACGGGGCTTCAATAGGCCAAAAACCAGACCCATTCTCTACCCCCACTCCAAGCTAATCATGGCCGCTGTGAATTGCACCATCAGAAAATTAGAAGTGATGCTCTTGAATCCATGTGTCCTGGCCTTTATCTTGTTGATTTCACTGCCTAATGGTCTCCAATTCATTCACTGTTTTGCCACCAGTCTTCTCCAAATTATTTGCACGTCGTGCCTGGATACTCATGGCTCCCTCCTAACCGCTTTCACCCTCTTCTTTCTGGTCCTCCCTCCCCTCACTACAAATTCTTATCCCAAGCGATCTCGTCACACAAACATGTTGGATGTGTCATTCTGTGGCTCCCCAATGCTGCTGGCTAAAGCCCAGGGTCTGGAGCATGACCCTTGAGCCTCTGCTGTGGTTCGGCCCCTGCCTCCTTCCCCAACCCCTTGTCCTTGGAGGGTGGGACCAGGGTAGGGAGAGTGAGGCATTGACCACAAGTGCAAAAATGGAAAGGGGTGGGAAATTACTCAGAATCAAGATCAGTAATGAAATATTTAAAAAATAAAAATTAATGCAAAAAATATGTGATATAAAAGTTTTAGATCAAGATGGGCTTCGACCTGCGCCTGCATAACCCGCCTCACTCACCTTATCCTGACCTTGGCCTTGTGGGACCCTGTCCTGATTTTAAAATTTTGATATTTTATTTATCATGAATGTTTCACGTTAATTTTGATTGTTTTCTAAGTATTGCATTAAAATCATTAAAATATTCTTTATCTTGATCACTGAGTTTTTTTTGTGTTTCCTTAAATTTTGGGGTACAAGGTGAGTGCCTCTCTCCACTCTTGTCCTGGACCTGTGACCTTGCTTTCCAAGCTTCTCCCAGATTCTCTCTCACAGGGTCCTCTTCTGCGGAGCACTTGTTCAGTGACCTGCCCCAGCAGGCTGTCATCCACTCATGGTACAGATCTCACTGTCACCCTGACCCTGCAACCGAACTCTTGTCCCTCAATACTGCTGGCTCTGTATGAGACTCACTGATTCTTGTCTGTCTCCACCACTGGATGCATTGAGCAGTACTTGGGGACTGGAGAATCTCAGTGCCCCGACAGTGCCAGACACATGGAAGGATGAACGAAGAACGAATGAATGAACAGATGGGGCAGCACTGCTAGAACTCAAGGTTTTATCAATGAACCCTCACGGTGTTGTCATGTTCAGATAATTAAACTCAGCGGAATTTAGAATTTGAGAATCTAAGCAGTGTTGAGTTGTCCTTAAGGCATATCTTGCCTGGTCTAATACATGGAGCTTATCGTGGTTTATCTGCTATTCAAAAATCTTCTTCTGACAGGCTTTTAGTCACCACTGGGTCTTGAAGGAGGAGTGAAATGGAAACTATCCGAACAGGACTGTCACAGCTCTCCTCCTCCAGGCACTCGCCTGTGATTTGCCACTTGATCTCACAGCTGCACGTCTGCCCCAGCACAGAGCCCAGCACTCGGAGGCTGCTCAGTCATATTCCTTAGATCAATGCCTGTGCAGCTAGCTTTGCTTTTAACTGCAGCGTGGACTTTTAACCAGGACAAAGGCCACCTTAGTGCATTGTTCTTCTTTGCTCTGATGTTTAGGAATCTTAAGATGATGAGAGCGCATGTCTCCTGCAGATTCAATAAGCACATATTCTGTCTTCTAATCTTCTCATCAACAGTTTAATTGGAACTTCTTTCAAATTTCTACCCAGATCCCACTGAAGGTGAAAACAAAGGCTTGTATCCCCACAACCCGGGGCATGTTTTATCTTAAAAACTCTTCAGTTTTGCATTCTTCTCTGATCTTTTTAACAGAAAAATTAGTTCCCCTGCCAAGTCTTTGGGCGAAATTTACACTCCAGGAAGAGAAGCTCTGTCTTCCTGGTATTTTGCCTGCTGCCTGAGACCTGCGGGGCCGGGATGAGGGTGAGACAAGTGCCGTGCTCGGGGCTCAGAGTGCAAGGAGGCCTTGCTCTCAGAGACCAGCCTCGTGCTTGCATGGAGTAACATTGCTGAGCATTTTGCATCCTTCTGCCTTGCATGCCTCATCCTATTCTCAGCCCTGCCTGCACCCTGCTGTGAATCCCATTGTCAGAGATGGGAGCAGACCCTCCAGCTCAAAAGTGGTGTCAGAGAGTTCTGTCTCCCTGACTGCCCCGTCGGCTGCCCCAGATGTCAATCTCACGTGCATCAAAACAGGCGATTCAGACAAAACACCTCCTTAAAGATCTGACATGTGACTGTTCTGTGGACAATGAAGTCATTCACATTGTTATCATCCATTCACTTCTTTATTTATTTATGTTTTGAGACAGAATCTCGCTCTGTCGCCCAGGCTGGAGTGCCAATGCCACGCTGGACACTGAGACCACAGTAGGGACCAGACAGATGGGATGCCACGCTGGACACTGAGACCACAGTGGGGACCAGACAGATCAGATGCCACGCTGGCCACTAAGACTGCAGTGGGGACCAGACAGACTGGATGCCACGCTGGCCACTAAGACCACAGTGGGGCCCATACAGACCAGATGCCACACTGGCCACTAAGGCCACAGTGGAGACCAGACAGACCGGACGCCACACTGGCCACTAAGACCACAGTGGGGAGCAGACAGACCGGATGGCACGCTGGACACTAAGACCACAGTGGGGACCAGACAGACCAGGGCGCTGGGCGGGGCCCTGCATTGCGGTGGCTTTGCTGTATTTGCATGAGCACAACCAGCCTGGAAAAACGGAGTCTGTGTCTCAGTGAAGCTAGGCTTGTTCCTGGGGTATGCCCAGGCATCCTCTTTCTGCATTTGCAAAACTAACTGGTCCTTGAGAGGTGCTTGCTCCAAGAGTTAAACAGACTTGGGAAGTGCGGGATTTGGAGCCCTAGAATAGGCTTGGGATGCACATTTGCAGCTTAGACTCAGGGGAGTCCTGCGGGTCAACGCTGCTCAGCCTTTCCACGTTTGGCCCTTTTTTCTGCAACATCTGTGAACATCTGGCCAAACAGGTTCTGCCAAGCCCACTTTCTGACGTGCTGATCTCAAACTTTTGTCTATAATTTGTTGGGCTCAACGTCTTCATCACTGTCTACATTTGAGGGGTTGGAGGGCTTACCTTTCTTCTCCTTTAGAAAGCATGCAGAGCCATGTGGACATGGTTTAAACATGTTTGGGGG
>NW_026652296.1:2895063-2909775 GCF_009828535.3 Hylobates moloch
GTGGTGATAGTGATTATGGTGATGATGGTGGTAGTGGTGGTGGTGATGTGATGATGTGATGATGGTCATTATGGTGGTGATGGTTGTAGTGGTGGTAGTGATGGTGATGATGGTGGTAGTGATGGTGGTAATGGTGGTAGTGGTGGTAGTGATGGTAGTAATGATGATGGTGGTGGTGATGGTGATGGTGGTGATGATAGTAATGATAGTGGTGATGGTGATGATGATGGTAATTGTCATGATTATGGTGGTGATGGTTGGTGGTGATGGTCTTGGTGATGGTGATAACAGAGAGTGTCTAATTTAAATATAAGGCGGTTAGAAAAAGTCTCAAAGAGAAGGCAAAATGCTTGTACAGATCTAAAGAAAACAAGGGAGTAACCCGTTGGTCTAGCAGGGAGCCTGTTTCATGTGGAGGAACAACAAGTGTGCAGGTCAGGAGGGGAGAGTGGACCCAGCACCTGAGGACTGGCAAGGAGGCTGGTGGGCTGGGACAGAGCACTCTGGGAGAGTGCAGGCAGAGTGTGGGAAAAGGCAGGTAGTAGGTGTCATGGGACCTAGGCCATAGCCAGGGCTTCAGCTTTTATACTGCATAAGATGCGGATGCACAGGAGCATCATGAGCTGAGAGGTGACACCTGGGACTTAACTTCCATCTGCATGGGGCCCCTCTGGCTGTGGAGATGGCAGACTCGGGGGTGAAGGACTCACACGGACACCTGGGAAGAGGCATCTGCAAGAATCAGGGTGGGTTCTCCTACAGGAAGGGCTCATATCCAGAATCTATGCTGGAGGACAAATTGACAAATTTACAGCTAAATAAATGTGTGGAGGGAGGGAGAGGGAGACCCTGCTCTGAGTCAGGGTTTGTTTTCTGCCCCGGCCACCACGTTCCCTCTGGCATCATGGGTGGGAGGCTGAGAGAGCGGATGAGAAGGCAGAAGCTGGTTGGATGCACCGGAGAATGGCCTTGAAGGGTTTAAGCTGGCAGAGGACAGGCCCCTGGCCTTGGGCAGGACAAGCTGTGGCTTTGGTGAGGTCAATGGGCCTGGCAGGAGCCAGCACCCAGTGGCCTGACCCTAGCCGGCTGAGGAGGGTAAACAGATTCAAAGGCTTCCCGGGCAGAGGTGGCAGGGCAGGACCCAGACAAGGGCCCTGGCTGTCTCCATGTCCCCTCTCCTGCGGATGTTTGGCTTCTCTGGGAGGGCAGGAAAGAAGAGGCAGGCACCTGTGTTATTTCAGCTGAAGGCACGGGGAATAGTGCAGCCAAAAAACCCAAAATGAGTGTGGGGATGGCGTTCCCAGAACTGGGCATCCCATGGGGAGTGGCCTGGCAGGATGGATGCCCATGACCTGCATGGACTGGACATCACTGCTGGGGAGGGGGAGCTGGGAGCAGTGTCTGGCTGCCCGAGGGGCCAGCAGAGGCTTTGTACAGTGAGAGACCCTTGAAGTAAGGTGGCGTCTCCAAGATCCAGAGTCCTGGGGAGCACATGTTTGGGGGAGCCTCGTAGGTGACTATTCCTAAAATGGAATGGTGAAAAAAAGAGACGGGGACATAAAACAACAGAAAGGGAAGGGATCGGGCTGAGGCAGAGCTAAGCATTTGATCATGGACACTTCTCCATAATGACTCAGCCCAGAGCCCCTGTGCCCCGACTTGGGGTGGATACTGCCAGCAGCATGGGTCCCCACCCCACTCCGGCCCCTGTGCTCTTCCCACAGCCTGGATTTTTTCTCTCTCCTCCTCCTCCTCACCTCAGAAATCCTACCCAGACCTGAGAGTAGGCCAAGGACTGCCTCTCTGAGAAGGCCACATGTCTCTCCAGGGCCTGCCCTGTGTCTTGGTCTGTTTTCTGCCAGAGCAGTTGTTTCTCCATCAGGGACCATTCTGCCACCCCCACAGGGGGCATTTGACAATGTCTGGAGACATTTTTGGTTGTCAAAATGGGGGAGGTAGAGGGTGCTCCTGGCACCTCTTGGGCGGAGGCTGAAGATGCTGCTAAATATCCCAGGATGCACAGTGCAGCCCCCGCAGAGAGTCGCCAGCCCCAGATGTCGGAAGTGTGGTGAGAGAAAAGCCCTGGAGGCCGTCGGGGGTGTCTTGGGTGGGAGCAGATTCACATCACTGTCTGCTGTATGTTGGGTGCTTATTTTAAGCCAAATGCTGTCCTGAACTTCTCACATGCACTGTCCCATCTAACTCACAGTCCCCTGCAAGGAGGCCATGTAGACAGCACCGATAGGTGAGGGAGTGGTACTTTCCAGTATTTGGTACGTAATAGATGCTCAATAAAACAGATCTCTGACCTTGTGGGGTGCAATCGCTTAGAGAAGAGAGACAGAGGGAGGTGGAAATTTCTCCTGGATAAGAAACAGTTGCAGCTGACATTGAAAAAGAACACGTCCATCGCAGCACAGGTCTGAGCAAATGCCATCTGGACACAGCCACGTCCAGTGGATGCTTCTCTGGGCTGGGCTTATCCAGCTCACAGCTGTCCTAAATGCAGGACCACCCCTGCCTTTGTTTTACTCTGGGCAGCTGTGTTACCTGTGGTGGGTATAGAAGTGCATCCCCAGATCCCACCCCGATGAAGAACTGACTGCTCCAGCTGCTGGGATGTCTATCAGCAGCCAGCTGCAGCAGTCAGAACCTGTGGAGACTGCCTCAGTGGCAGGGGGAGGCCTTCCCCTAGGTCATGTTTCTTCTAGAGTGACCACCATCAGACTCTATCTTAGCAGACTGGAGAGAGAACCTCTTGCTGGTCTTGAAGATGCAAGTTGCCACATGTGAACTGCCAGTAAAACCAGTTACGTGGAAGGGAGCTTTGGATGCCTCTAGGACCTCTAACTGACAACCAGTAAGGAGCTGGGAAAAGAAATGAATGCTGCCCACAGCAGGAAAGAGCTTGGAAGTAGATTCTTCCCCAGTCAAGTCTCTGGATGAGAATGCAGCCCAGTCAACACCTTGATTGCAGCCTGTGAGACCCTGTGTAAAGGATCCATCTAAATCATGCCTAGACACCTGACCCATGGAAACTGTGAGATAACAAATGTGTGTTGTCTTAAGCCACTAAGTTTGTGGTAATTCGTTATGCAATAATAGAACACGAATTATTGCTAGTGATAAAGAAAGTAAATGCCGCATGTACACCAGCAGACATTCAATGGATGGTATGTTTGTTATTAGTTTCATCTATTCATCCATCCATCCATCTGTCTGGCCATTTGTCCATCCATCCATCCATCCATCCTTCCATCCATCCTTCCATCCTCCACCCATCCATCCTTCCATTCCTCCTTCCTTCCTTCCTTCCTTCCTTCCTTCCTTCCTTCCTTCCTTCCTTCCTTCCTTCCTTCCTTCTTTCCATCTATACAGCCACCCATCCTGTAGAGTGAGGGCTATCACAACGAAGGTCTGTACCTTGCAAAAGTGTTGGTGCTTTGACCAGCTGAGTCTGGGATCCCAGGAGTGTATGGGATTCTTCTCAGGATGTCATTTATCTGCACTTATTAGCACACAGTAAACATCAACCATCTTTGAGAAAGCACTGAAATTTTTTTTTAATTTTTTGAGCCAACCGTAGGACCAAGAGGCACTAAAGATCTTGCCATCTAAGTCTGATTTAAGGAAAATTAAACTTGTGGGTTGTGTGTGTGTGTGTGTGTGTGTGTGTTTACCCATGAGGTTTGTCAAGGGCAGGGTGGGCAAGACACCCAGTCTATCCTCCCTCCCACCCAGTTGGCCCAAGCCCTGAGTGGCTTCAGGTTGTGAGTGATGAGTGCACAAGGGAGCAGGGGAGCTTCTGCGTGGATCTAGCTCTCCATCTGGTTGTCAGTGGGGAGACCAGACACAGATGTCAAATATCTACAGCAAATATGAGACTATTTGGGTACAATTTAGCAGAAACGAGTCATCCTGCAGACATAAACATTTTAATCGGAGTGACAATTTATTCAAACAATTTGACAATGCTTACACATGCTGAACAGATGGGCTGGGGTGGGGGGCCCAGCAAAAGAGCTGGTGGGGGAGGGAAGCCCCCGGCAGAGACTGGCGGGACTGCTGGGAGGGGCAGAGTGGAAGATGAGGGCTCCCTGCCCTTCCCATCCCCAGACAGGCTCCTGGAATGACCCCAGATCCCACCCCAGGAATCCTGCCTGTGCTTTCTGACACCTCTGTTTGATGTCCTGAACTGCTGGGGACTTGAGGTAAATGCCACAAAAAGGAAAGCCATTCATTCATTTATTCATTTATTTAAAAAATATTTGCTGAGCATCTGTGAAGGGCCAGGCATTGTGCTGGATGCTATGTGCTGTACACATGTATGTGCATGCATGTGTACATGTGTGTAGCCTCATCCACTATTCATATCTTCTGATTTCTGAATTTGGAGTTTGTAGTTGTCTGAGGCTGGCCCAGAAGTAGCTCCTAAATTGAGGCTTTTGGTGCAAGCAGTTTGTTTGGAGATTGATCCCAGGAAGCTCCTGTTGGGGTGTGAGGAATGGAGACAAGAAATGGAAGGAAACATACACAGGGCAGTAATGAGCTGGCTGTGGAGTTGCTAACCCCATGGGCAGTTTCACTGGGGACCCCTGGGAGATGGTGCGGGGCATGCCTCAGACATGCTTTCCCAACCCCCATGTCCTATTGACTGAGGACGTTGTCTCCTAGGCACTTCCTAACTCGTCTCATCTGGGTTGAGGAGCGAAGTTGCTTGCCGTGGCTCATGGTACTGCACTAGCTGGTGAGTATCCAGGGAACGTGAGCTCACAGATGGTGCTTTTGTATCAATATTGCTCTGCTGAGAGATACATCAATTTTACTCCAGCCTGGCAGATGAGGGAAACTGAGGCCCACAGACTGAACCTATGTGCCCAAGGTGTCCAGTTGGTTAGCAGTAAAGCCAGAGTAGATCTCATGTTTTCTGAGCTCCCATCCACTGCTCTCTCCACAGTACTATATTGCGATTGTCAGTGCTTCTTTGGGACATTTAAAATAAAATTAATTCACAATAAAAAATTATGTCAGTGGAACAGTCTCTGGTATTCAGGCTATTAGCTGCCCCTTTGATGAACTTATTTGATCAGAAGTGTGTGAGCTCTTTGATCCTGATTGGGAAATCATCGTCTGAGGCCCTGGGCCAACTATGGTCAGCCGCTCGGCCCTTGACGCACTTGAGGTTTCTCTCCCTATGGCAGTAGGCAGAGTTCGGAGCCCTCGTCCTCTCATCTTCTCAAAGCAGCACCCTTCAACCTACCTCCCCTTATCGCTCATTTCTCACCCCAATCCACACTGTCCAGGAGTGAGTCTTCCCAACGAACTTCAGGCACAGTTTCCTCTTCTCCAAAACCACCATGAAGGCCATTTGAACTCAGTGATAAGATCCAAGTCTCAGACCCAGGCATCCACCTGCCCTCTCCATAATGCCTCTGGCACGCAGCAAAGGCCAGCATCCAAATGGTGCTCTGTGGATGCCTCCAAAGCTACCCTTGCCCATCTAACTGGGCATCCCTGCAGGGCACAGCAGGGCAGAACCTGACCCTGGGAGTCGTTTTGATGTCCCAGACCTTTCCTCACTTGCTCCTCCCATCCATCAGCAGGTGACATAAGATCTTCCTCCAAAACACATCTTGGATCCCATTCCTGGTCTTCATCTCCTCCCTGGTCCAAGGTCTCACCACATCCCAGTGGCCTCTCTCTTTCCTCCACTCTTACCCACCCCTTGATCTGTTTTCCATTCAGCAGCCCGAGCCATTTTTTAAAAACTTAAATTGGATGGCATTGTGAGTAATGCTCCAATAACGTTCAGTGGTTCTTACTGTGACCACAAAGGACCCCCATGATAGGCCCTGCCTGGCTTTGTGTTCCCCACCCTCCCCTTCCTCCATCCCACTTTATTCCAGGCACATTGGTGGCTTTCGGTGCCTTGCCCACTCCTCTCTCCACATCCCCTCTCCCTTGGATGCCTCTTCTAGCTGATCTCCACTCACCCTCCCTTTTATCCTCCAGAACTCAGCCAAAATGTCAGCACCCAGGAGGCCTTCCCAGAGTCCCTTACAAGGTGTCTCCCTGCCATTCTCCACGCCAACACTCAAGAATCTTCCATGGTATAATAATATGCCTATTGCTTTGTCACTGTCTCTTCTGCAAGACTGTAAGCTACACAGGCAGGCACCATGTTTATTTTGTTCAGCAGTGTATTCCCCAATATCTGGCATGTGCTAGGGATTATTTCATGGAAAATTGTTGAATGAATAAACAAGTGGTGGAATAAATCTCTAGGGCTGCTTCTCACTCCAAAATCAGAAAGGTTTTACATCGGATTCAAAAACTTTCCCTTAAAGGGCTCCCTCTAAGGTCCAGCCCTGGATGCCTGGCCTTCATGGCTCCTGGAAATCTCTCACCCCACATTCCATACTCCTGATGCTCCACACAGTCTGGGCCACCAGCTTCTGTCAAGCCCTTCTCTCTGTTCTCTCTTTTGTTCATTCTGATCCCTTTGCCCGAGGTGTCCCAAGCCAGCATCTGCCTATGGAAATCCTTACTGCTCAAAGCCCAGTCCAACACCATCTCCTCCAGGTGACCTTCCTCATCCCCCAAGCCAGAAGGAACGGCTAACATTCACAGTGCTTCTTGCTATGTGTCAGGCTCTTGGCTAAGATGTTATATAAGATTGTGTTTTTCAAAGAAAATACATTCCACCCCACTTGCTCTTCTAACAGATGTGACATTGACACTCCTCCCATTCAGTAGTGGGAGGAGCTTGGGTGGAGTGATAGGGAATGTGGCAGAAATGATGCTGGTCATGAAAATGCTATGAGCTTCCACCTTGTTCCCTAGGATTGCTCATTGTTCAAAGTGCCATTGAATTGGATATACAGTCAATTTAGCCTTTATTTTTTTTGCCTTAATGACAAATCCACTGGGAAAAGACTATGAGTAACTGTGAGACCCCAAAGCATGAGGGCACCTGTTCTGTAATAAATGTTTGACAAGACAGCCATCTCCTTCGAGTAGGGATGAACTGTTTCCCTCCTCCTATCTCAGGTTTTCTGAGTGTAGATGCTTCCCAATTTCTCTCTTAATATAATCTCCAGTTACTCACTCCCCTCCTCCCAAGCAAGTGGAATGGCTTTGCAATTTAATTTAATCACCCACTGAGTTTCCAAAATTAATTTCCTGTTAGAAATAAATATTGTACTATGAATTATAAATCAGACCAGGCGGTAATTTGCAGACAACCTGTAAATTACAATTTCTACTGTTGTTCTCTGCAGCAAATAGAAGAGGGAGCACTTAGTGTCCCCGAGATTAAGCCTGTGTAGCCACTTAGGAGGAAGGTCAGGTCTGAGTGGACCTGTCATCCACGGAGGAAGGCTCTGGCTGCCCAGGGGGGACCTCCCGCCATCAGCTGCTTTTGCTCCTTACGATTCTGTAGCACCAGCATTTGGAGAGCTCCCCACTGTCTATTGGCCCCCGGGGATAGAACTATGAATGACAAGGTCCCTGATCCAGGACGTCAGCACCTCTTAGTCGTGCCCCACATGAACAGGCTGTGATAATAAAGACGGAGGGAAGCACTCATACCGCACTCACTATGTGCTGATGGCTGTTCCAAGCATTTGCATATGTTAATTGATTTGATCTTCACAATAGCCCTATGAGGTAGGCTCTATGATCAGCATTATATTATGGATGAGGAAACTGAGGCACAGAGAACACGAGTAACCTGTCAATGATGGTGAGTCAGCAGGTGGCAGTGCCCTGTTGTGTGGGGCAGCCTGGGTCCAGAATTGGGGTACTCCTCACCCCTCACACTCACGTCCTGGCTGGCCCACTCTCACCCCGCTGCCTTCTCCCCGGCCAGGCCACTTTCGTCTCTAAGCCTGATGGCCTTCAAAGCTCCCAGCCAGTCTCCAGCTTCCACTTGTCTCTACGGGGGCCCCACCCTGACCAAGGAACTCAGAGAACTCCTTAGAAACGGGAACTCCAGGGTGAAAATCCCAGGACTGCCTCGTGCTCTTAGGATGAATGACACAACACCCTTGCCCCCAGACAACTACCAGGTGGGCAGGAAAGACGGAAGCTCTCAGCACCGGTGAGCTGGGCCCCTGACAGAGGTTGTACGCTGCGGCTTCTTACAGAGAAATGATGACCTCATAAGCTGCATTGGGGGTGGGAATGAAAAGATCCTGGGAGGGGCACGTGTCTGTGTTTCTCTGGTGAGCAAACCACTTGCAAATCCATGAGGCAAAGTCCCAGCATCCATTCAATATCCATTTAGTAAAGTCATTATTGACTAAAAGCCAAGCCATCGAAAGTGGGGTGACTCCATGGTGAGTGGCACAAGGAAGACCCTTGGCCCCAAGTAACTCCCAGTTCAGGAAAAAGATGAACAGTAAACTGGCAACCCCAGTGCTGCACGGCCCACCCGTGCTGGGAGGTGGGGTGCGGGGCCGTGCATGGGCCTGAGGGGGCTTCTGGTGGCTTTCCTTTCCTCCCACAGCCTACGGGCCTGAGGAAGCTCCTCTCATCTACCCAACTTACAGGTGGGGAAAATGAGAGGTGAAGTGACTCTCCCCAGGTCATAGGGCTAGTGTGTGGCAGAGCCAAGGGCATCAGGCAGCTGGCTGCAGAGCTCATGGGGTGCCTCTCATGAGTCCCAGCTGTTTTTTCCTGATTCTCAGTAAATTGTTGAATGAGAATGTCAGGTCAGCCAGCAGAGGCAACTCATGCGGGTCCTGCCTAGAGTGGGTTCTCTCACCCACCCCGGGCAGATCATTCTTTCCTTCCAGACAATCTTTGGATCCATTAGTCTTTCTGTTGCAGGTCCAGAAGCCCAGTGCAAAATAGCTAAGAAAAAAAAGAAAATGTACTGCCTCATTTTCACTAGAATTCTGGGAGAGTGGTAATTGCAGACATGGCTGGATCTAGGGACTTGAGCTCTGTCTTCTGGATCATTCTCTGTCTCTCCTCACTTGATTCTAAGTGGCTTCTGGTCCACTTCTAGCAAAGAGGCTGCCTTGCCCCGCAGTCAGGGGGCACCCCAGTTGTCCTCTACGGGTGTCCTCACAGCTCCACACCCAAAAGGAAAAGCTACTTTACCACCAACAGCAAACACAGCCATTTTCAGAGAGGGCCCCAAATGGCCTGGGTGAGGCCAACTGCCCGCTCTTGAGTCTAACACTGCGGCCAGAGGAATGGGTGCTGTGACCGCCTAAGGCATTGATGAATGCAGCAAAGATGTAGGGCAGGAATGACATTCAACGTCGGCCACAAGGTGCTCCAAGCGCTCCAAGTGCTGTGCTGGAAGTGGTTTCCGCTTCACAGGAGGCTTGGGTTGGGCTGCCCCCGGGAAAACCTTGGGGTAGATCAAGGGAGACCGCCAAACTACCTTCCCACGGTTTTCCAGCCTTGGCCTCCAGAGCCATTCAGGATGAACGGTGGAGGTGCTTGTGAGCATTCCTGGTCTGGAGCAGGCTCACTGGGATGGTGCAGAAAACAAAAAAGAAACCTGGCCTCTCTTCTCAATGAAATATTCAGCCACATTCCAGTATCTCCTCCATTCCCTCATTCCATTATCTGAAGATCATCTAACCGAGACTGATGACAGTAACCCCCTGAAATGAATTCACTTGAATGTACAAATGGCTGATAAGTCATTCAGGTCCTTTCCCACCTGGTAGTTGGTCACCTGATGGTCTTAATGGTCCCTGGGAAGTGGGGTGTCAAGGGTGGGGCAGCGGAAGGAAGATAAAGGAAAGGAAGGGTCTACCCCTTCCTTTGCATGATGTAGGACCACGTCCTTTTCCTTTGGAGAACAAGGATGATTCTTCTGGGACTCTCATCACAGAGCCCAGTCCCTGTACCCCCTGGGATGGCAGGTGACCTGACCTAAGCCATTATGGCCCCATCCCTCTTGTCAAGAGGTTGGGACAGAAACGGTATTCCCTGAAATTTCTGTGCTTGGAGACAGACAAGAAGCAGCTTTTTGTGTTGTTCCTGCCACTGGGAGGACCGACACCTAAAATAGTAGGGGCTGCTGTCTCCGCCATGGGGCCGAGGGACAGGAACCTTTTTGAAGGAGAGCCAGAAGCTGAGTAGAAGTAGGCAGAGGCGAGAAGGAGAAAGACTCCAGAAGACAGAGCCTGAGTTCCTGGATCCAGCTGTGCCTGCGGCCAGACCTACTTCTGAAAAATGCCTTAAAATGAACCAGTAAACTCCCTTTTGTTTCTCAGCTACTTTAGGTTGGGCTCCTGTGACCTCAGTAGCCAGCTTGACTGATCTGAGGGTTGGCCGAGAGAGTTGTTACCATTTCCATCCCCACCTCCTCCTCTGTCTCCTCCTTCTCCCCTTTCTTCTTCGTGGGCATAACCACTCATTAAGTGCGTATTCTGATCTGTGTGCACACAGGCAGAGCGTCTGTGTGGACTGTATCAGCAAATCCTTCCAGAGAGTGTCCCTTTATCCTTCTCGGTCCAGTTCAGACATAGCCAGCACCCAGGCCTCTGACTCCAGGTCCACGTTCTTCCCATTTCTCCATGCACAAGACAGTCTAGCACTCCTACACAGTGACCAGACCAGCACAGTCCCCAAAGATGGGACAGGCTGTGGCCGGAACAGCTGGGCAGAACAGCTGGCAGTCCTTCTTGCCCCGTTTTTTTCAGTGCATAAATTCCCTTTTCTTTGCTTCTTTCATCTGGCCCCAGGCTTGGTTCCCTGGGGGACAGGGAAGAAGCAAGCATTTCCGGGAGGCATACTTGGCTTAAGTTTAGGCTAAAAGCTTTTTTAACACATAGAAATGGAAACTGCCAGAGCCCTGGGGTTAAACCCTTCCAGTCCCAGTTCTGTTGGTAAAACAGAAAAGAGAGCTTGTGTGGAGCTGTTGATGGCTGGTTCTCGAGAGCGGCGGTGGGGACGGCGCCGGGCCGCTGTAGCTGTGGGCCTGGTACTCGGAGGGCAATGTTAGTGGGAGCAGCAATAGGCTAGTGAGGGTGGGGGGAGCGGTGAAGGGGTGACAAGAAACTGAGAACCTTGGACCCCAATTTTTAGTGGTTGGGGCTTCTAGACGATGAGGTGAAACTTCCTCACTGTAGATGGAAGATTTGTGCAAATCTCAAAGATGTCATGTTTGCAGATCTAGGGAAGGTTTATTTAAAAAATTGTGGTAAAATACGCACAGGATTTTACATATGGCTTAGGGTCACTAAGTACATTCACATCATTCACATTGTTGTACAACTGTCACCGCCTTCCATCAGAAGAGTTTTTTTGTTTTGTTTTGTTTTTTGTTTTTGGGACGGAGTTTTGCTCTTGTCTCCCAGGCTGGAGTGCAGTGGTGCCATCTCAGCTCACTGCACCCTCCATCTCCTGGCCTCAAGCGATTCTCCTGCCTCAGCCTCCGTAGCAGCTGGGATTACATGTGCCCATCACTACGCCTGGCTAATTTTTGTATTTTTAGTAGAGATGGGGTTTCACCATGTTGGCCAGGCTGGTCTCAAACTCCTGAGCTTTAGTGTTTTGCCCACCTTGGCTTCCCACAGTGCTGGGATTATAGGCATGAGCCACTGTTCCTGGCCTAGTAGAACGTGTTCATCACCACAAACTGAAATTCAGCCAGGGTTGAATACCTCCCCGTTTCCCCTCCCCCAAGCCCTTGGCAACCTCCATTCTCCTTCCCGTCTCTATGACTCCGGCCACTTTAGGTGCCTCCTCCAAGTGGAATTTTCCCATCTGTCCTTTCATGACTGGCTTATTTTGCTTAGCCCAATGTCCTCAAGGTTTGTCCATGTTGCAGCAGGTAACTCTTTCGAAGCCCTCCCAGCTGACATGTGTAGACAGACTTTTCTGAACTTTCCAAAAACATGCCTGGGGCTTTCTGATCCCGTGACGTAGGATCAATCATTTCTTGGCCTAAGAAACCCATGAAAATGATTTGCTCATTTAGGGACCAAACAGAATGATTACGGTGTATTTAGAGTGGGGAACAGCCACATTCTTGAAGGATGAACATTCAGAGCTGACAATGTGACAGATTTTCACTTTTGCCACCAGAAACAAGCACTGAGCTTCTAAGGAGAAATTCCTAGCTCTGGTGACACTAACAATAATTGGCCAGTTTTATGTAACTTTTATTGTAACAGCAATAAAAGTTTTAGAAACTTCTTAAAATCTCCAGCCTGCAGATCTTTGCTCTGGGGTCGATTCCAGCATCTTCCTAGGACTCCCCTTCCGGCTAGGTTCTTGTCAACAGCTCTGGGCAGCATCCTGATCTTTGGTAAGTTCCGACACTCTGGTTTGTTTTAAATGCTGTCCAACCATGCTTCTCACAGCACCTCATGTCTAACACATCAACAACCTCTCAGTGATTTGATGTGGATCTGACTCCACTCTGGGTCCTGTCCTAAAGCAGGATTTCTGAGCTAAAAGAGGATCCTTGCAGAAAGGCGGGAAGTCATGCACAGGCTCCTGCAGTCTCTCCCGGGGGCCCACCATCCTTCCAGTCTTTTCTTGGTGGAACTTTCACTCCCTGCTCAATGCTTGTAATCGGAAAGGAACGGCATACACACACACACACACACACACACACGTATATACACGTATATATACATGTGTGGATTATACAGGTGGGTGGAATGCCTGAGGTCAGAAGTTCGAGACCAGCCTCGAACTTCTGACCATACGTATATATGTATATTTATATATATACATATACACACACACAGACACACACAGACACACATGCACACACACACACACACACATATATATATATATATATATTTTTTGGAGACAGTGTTTTGCTCTTGTTGCCTATGCTGGAGTTCGTTCAGTGGCATGATCTCAGCTCACTGCAACATCCGCCTCCTGGGTTCAAGTGATTCTCCTGTCTGGGATTACAGGCACCTGCCACCACACCCGGCTATTTTTTGTATTTTTAGTAGAGACAGGGTTTATCATGTTGGCCAGGCTGGCCTTGAACTCTTGACCTCAGGTGATCCACCCGCCTTGGCCTCCCAAAGTGCTGGGATTGCAGGAGTGAGCCACCACACCCAGCCGGGCACATACTTTCTACATCAGCACTTCTAAGCATGCACCCCATGAGCCGCTTACCCTGGAATCACCCCAAGACAGGGCCCGCAGAATCTGCATTTTAAATCATCTCCCCACTAGGTTCTTATACTCACCAAAGGCTAAAGAGCAACTGATTGTCTTATGTTTGAATTTTTTAGGGCAAACTTGGGTTATTTTTATAATCAAATAAAAATCAAGATAAATAGCTGTTTTATTTCTTGTTTCTTTTTCCAGCTGTTTTCTTCCCTTCCTTTCTTCTCTCCTTTAGAGAACCGAAGTGAAGACCCTGCACAGACATCACAGCACCTCCTCTACCAGACCTTCTGATTCAGGGGCTGCATCTTTGAGAATTTCCTCAGGGGTCAGCTTTGGAGATCAGCAGGGAGGAGGGTGCTCACCCTAGGAAGCGGGGACGCTCTAGAAACTGGGCTCCTGGCTGTGGTCCTGGACAAGATTCCCAGGCTCCAGGCTGGCTGTCTGCACCTGCTACCTATTCCCAGGGGAGTGTGGGAGGCCCAGGCTGAGCAGCACAGCCTCTTTCCTGGAGGAGCTATCACTGTGGGGCCCCTGCTTTTGTTGCCAAGGGCCCAACCTGGAAGCCCCTGGGTGCAAAGTCAGGTGTCTTAGAGGCCAAGGGAAGAAACCCAGACCTCCTTTTATTTTCTTCTAAAGAGTAAACAATACAGCTCATAAAATGGATGAACTCTTAGACTTTTATAGAATCTTCTCAAGAGAGCCTGCTCTCCAGGCCCCCACAGTCCTGGGTGCAGCACGGGCCTTCAGAGAGAATCCCAGGCCTCACAATGACACCATTTCTGTCACACAGCATCCTCAGCTCCTCTGTGCTGCTTTTCCCTGTGAGGTGCTTCCCAGCACTCAGCATAATGACCAGCACAGGAACCACCTGCTTTCTCTCAGGGTTCACCTCCTCAGTGTCAATGTCCCACTGCTGTACTGGGAACTCCACGAAGCCAGAGCCATGACTGTTTTGTTTGCTGCTGTGTCCCTGGTGCCCGGCATACAGTAGGCCTTCAATATACTGTTTGTTTACTAGCTCAATAAACAGCATAAAATTCCCAAATCCTCTGAATTTATAGGATCACAGAATGCAGTCATTCCACTTTTCTTTCTTTCTTTCTTTCTTTCTTTCTTTCTTTCTTTCTTTCTTTCTTTCTTTCTTTTTTCTCTTTCTTTCTTTCTTTTTCTTTTTCTTTCTCCTTCCTTTCTTCCTTCCTTCCTTCCCTTTCTTTATTTCTTCCTTCCTTCCCTTTCTTTCTTTCTTTCTTTTTCTTTCTTTCTTTTCTTTCTCCTTCCTTCCCTTTCTTTCTTCCTTCCTTCCTTCCCTTTCTTTCTTTCTCTTTCTTTCTTTCTCTTTCTTTCTTTCTTTCTTTCTTTCTTTCTTTCTTTTTTCTCTTTCTTTTCTTTCTCCTTCCTTCCCTTTCTTTCTTCCTTCCTTCCTTCCCTTTCTTTCTTTCTCTTTCTTTCTTTCTCTTTCTTTCTTTCTCTTTCTTTCTTTCTTTCTTCTTTCTTTCTTCTTTCTTTCTTTCTTTCTTTCTTTCTTTCTTTCTTTCTTTCTTTTCTTTCTCTCTTTCCTTCCTTCCTTCCTTCCTTCCTTCCTTCCTTCCTTCCTTCCTT